>NW_024468540.1:0-291982 GCF_001632365.1 Laetiporus sulphureus 93-53
AAGAAAATCCTCATCATCTTCTACCTCCGTGATCCTAGCTGCTTCGACAGCTGGTTCCGGTTCTGCCTCCTTTTCCTTTCCCTTCGCGTCGTAGCTGGCGATGAAAGCACGGACTGCTTCATATCTCGCCTTGCTGTCGTCGGAGATATCTGAGGCCGCATTTGAAGAAATTGCCCTTGCTGCTTGGCCCCGCTTCGGCATTTCGAATTTGCCTTTGTACTTGGGGTCTGGGCATCGCTGTTTAAAAATGAAGGGGTGTTTCCCACATCATACACACAGCTTCTTCTCCAGCCATCCTTCTTGTTCCTTAGTGAGGGTGGATACTCGATCCACGACCATTGCATTGGGGTCTTTCAGGGCCCATGGTGCCGATGATGATGATGTTGTAACCGTTCCACGTTGTCCTGCTTTGTCGGCTCTGAACTTGGACCCCAGTTGAAGGCACAGGTCGAGGTATTCCGGCCATGTGATGGGGTCGGAAATTCCTAGGCTGTCTCGTGTGACCATTGCCTGGCGTACGTCCTTGCTTCGGTGTTCAGCGATGTAACCGATGAGTGCAGTGTGCCCTAAGTTGGTCTTAGTGGCCCATTGCTGGAACTGTTCTGTGAAAGATACCATTGTGGGATATGTCTTACTGCAGATATCCTTCAAATGCTGCTGCGCATCCTTATCCAGGTCGAGGGTCCTGTAGTTCACTTTGAGAATGTTGACGAAGTCTTCCCATGTGCCAAGTGCCTGCCGTGCTGCTGCTTTGGTCGCATATTCGGACATGTATGTGAACGCGCCACCTTCCAAGTGCAGTAAGGCCGTGGTAATCTTGTGTTCATCGTCGTTGATCTCGTTCCACCGCATCCATATACCGAGTTGTTGGAGCCAGTCCTCCAGACTTCCTTTGCCCGAGTAGTGTGGAGGTTCAGCAATTTTGATGCGGGGCTTGTGCGCTTGGACCATGCCGGATGTTTGACCTTGCATCATAGTGACGCCGCGCTTGCTTTGAGCGAAGCTAGCTCGTGCCGCAGCTTAATGTTAGCTGCCTTGATTTCCATCATTTCTTTGCCTGTGTCGAGCATTGCCGCCTGGGTTCCCGTGAGCTCGTTGTTCAAAACTGTCATATGCACATCTTGCGCAAGGATCCTATCCTTGAGCTTCCCAATCTCCGTCTGAAGCATTCCCTCCTTGAGTCGGTGTTCGCTCTTGTTGTTTTGGATCAGCGACTCGAAGGCTTTCTTGTGCTCGTACATTTTGTTTCTGAGCACATTGTAGACCTTGGCGACTTCGGTACTGACCGTGAGCTTCATCGCCACAATAACCCATTTGCGGATGTGATCCGGGACTTCTCCGGGAGCGGACTGTCTGAGCGCATCTTCTAGATGCTCGAACTGGTGTCCGTCGAATTCCCAGATGGGGGGAACATAGGCGGGTAAGAGTGATGGGGTTGGGGATGCTGGTCCTCCAACTTGCGATGCAGAATCCTGCGGTCCTAGTGCAGGTTCTGGTGAATTGCGCTGCGAGGCGCGTGGGGTGCTTCCATCGTGTGCTGACTCAACGTTTGTATGCAGAATATCATCCATTCTTTGCCTGAATGTAGATGCGTACGCACGATCGGCTCCTTCCATTGTGATATAGATGTAGTTAAACTAATTGAAAATGAAGCCTAGGTACTGCTTGTCCTTGACTTTCCCAATCTCCCTGATGATCTCGTCTAACCTCTGCTGCTTCCCTATCTCCTTGAAGTTGATCCTTCCTATTTCTAGGCAGCACGTGTTGATGACCTGTTTGTCGATGAAGGTGTATTCGCGAGTTCCCGTGTAGAGGTCTGCGCAGACTTTGTCTAACTCCGATGCGAGGAGTTGTACCTTCTTTCGTTTGTCCTGATCAATTCTCTCCCAGAACGCTCCTAATATTGGTTGTGGTCTGAAGCGGGTAGCGGAGACCTGCTTCTTGAGTGTTTCGATGTGGAGGGTGGGCCTGACTTTGGATGGAAGAGGGCGAATGGGTCGTGCGTGTGTGTTGCCCTTAACGAAGTTGGGAAGGGGTCGCACTGGCTGTGGAGCAACAATGATGGGGGAAACGGCATTGGAGGTTATAAGCTCTGGGGGCAGTGCCAGCTTGCGACTACCAGTGGTAAGACGTCCTTTTCTGGGCTTGTAGCATTCGAGCGGTGGGGTGTGATCGCGTGGCTTGCAGATGATTCTGCGCTTTATGATGTGTGTGGTATCTACAACCCTAGCTGCTGCTCGCTGCCTGTCTGTGGATGATGCGCCTAGTGACGCAAGTGTGAGGAGCCTTCCACGCTCCTTGTTGGTTTCCTGATGCTTGTAGTGGGAGTCGAGGTTGATCCTGGGGGTGGCCTTGCGCTTTGAGGCTTTGGGCAGCTCAGAGTCTTGCTGAGGCTCACGCCGGGTAGAGATCAGATTGGAATGTGTGTCAAAAAAGCCGCGCGCTACGGCTGAAACTGCTTGCGCTGAAAATACGCGGCCACTTGTGTTAGACACTAAGCAGGGGCACAGAAAATGTCAGATTGTTTCTAATGTCACAGTAACACCGGACAAGAGATCAAAAAAGACTAAAAAGGGACAGTCACGTGGAACGTGCCGCCCTGATCCCCCTGATCCCAAAAGTATCCCCCTGAACCCTATGTGGTGCAAGAGCCTGTTGACTTACTGGTCGATGTGGCAGATGCAGGAAAGGGTGAGAGATATATGAAGGAGCTGGTGGGCTCAGTGAGTGCTACAGGTAGTAGACGAGGAGAAACAATCTGAGGTTTCGTCCCCTACATGGCTGGTCTTATATACACATACAGCAGGCTATCTTACCTAAGCTACCTATCTACGGGTATAAGCAAATGGCCGTACATGAAACAATAGGATGTCCGGAAGTAGAACAATAAGTGGGAAGATCGATGGTTGCTGCAGTAATGCGTGTGCACATCGTGCCTATCTTGGTTTCCCTTTTGTTCTCCGGTGTGAACATCGTGCCTATCTAGGCTTCTGGCTAAACTAATAGGAAGCGGAAGGCCGATGCATAACAATAGTCCTTGTTCCCTTTGTTCCCAAATGGGTGCCTCTATTGTATCCTGGAATAGACAGGTCTGACCGTATCATCCACGGGTCTGGACCATAACATGTGATGTGGACTATCACCTGATCTCTACGCGTCGCGTCTGTGGCTGAGTGGCGTGAGATATTGGTGAAGCACGTGATCTGTGGTGTGAGAAAAGTCACGTGCGGACTTTGTGGCGAAAATCTGTGACAGCTTGACACACCAGGTCGCTATCGGCCTTTGCGAAGAGGTGACATGCTAGATTAACATGCAGGAAGTGAAGGGTCAGACAGCATGCATGTACCATGTATTTCTAGAATCTTGTCCATCCCTGACATGTTCATGTAGATATCTCCAGTCGCGACCTACAGCAGAGTCAGTGTGATGGCCCAGGACAGGACAAGGAAAGTGCACCCCACACAAAATTTCTCTCCAAACTGGCAGCTCTGCCCCATGGCACAATGGGCACTGGCATTTTGTGCAGTGTTGATAATCTTGATGACGTCTTCCATGCCAATAGAATGAACCATGACAGAGTGCGCCGAAGTGGGGTGACAAGAGTTGTCAGAGTGACCATATGTCTGCAAGATATCCGGGTCAGTGAACACGGCATCCTCAGGGAGAAGGGCAACTTGCAGCTCTGTGATGGCCTATTGGATCTCTTCCTTCGACACATACTTGGAGGGCTGTGAAGGTGGCGGAAGGTCTTGGTGCTTGGTGGTCCTTGGGATCTTGCCAGAGTGGACGTCGTCACTGGGTCCAACGTTCACACCATCGAGATGGATGGCTTGGCTCTGTACATAGTAGACAACAACAAGAGCGAGCATGATTCCTGCACCTAAAAGGAAGCTCTATACACTTTTGAACTCGCTGCCTGCTTCAGGATGCTTGGCCGTCGACGAGAGAGAACAGCGCGAGGTTGCGCCTTGGAAGGCAATGTAATTCCAATTTGATTGCTTGGGCCTGACAAGAGAATATAATCACAGTGAACTATATGAACGTGAGAATCATGTGACCGTTAGCAAGGAAAGCTTCATGATGAGAAGGTCAGGAATGTTGAGGAAAGCAGAGGCGCAGGTTTGAGCACCACAGTTTTGTTAGTTACTGTGAAGAGATGTAATGTGTCCGGTGCTTGTTTCTAGTGCAGGCATCTCCTTGATACTCATACTCGATGATGAGAACCAGCTTGTACTCACCAAACGTGAGATACTGCAGAATCTGCAAACCATCGTTATGATCAGAGTGCCCATGCACGAGGTCAGTCATTACACTCTATCAATTACAATTATGTACTTGCGGCTCACATGCCT
Organism: Laetiporus sulphureus 93-53; assembly: GCF_001632365.1. Classification (NCBI taxonomy): domain Eukaryota; kingdom Fungi; phylum Basidiomycota; class Agaricomycetes; order Polyporales; family Laetiporaceae; genus Laetiporus; species Laetiporus sulphureus. Next base: position 4,353 of record NW_024468540.1, read on the forward strand.
CCCGTAGGTTGCATGCAACTCGATAGATGTTCTTTCTACCGAAAACTGCAAGCTCTGGTTAAGCCTTCACCATCAGCTGTCAAAGAATGGGAACAATGACTCATGTCTGCAAATCATCGACAACGTGCTCTTCATTGTCTGTCTCGACGATGTGACACTGGAGAACCTCGCTGAGCTGTGCAACAACTTCCTGTGTGGCATATACAACCTGAAGAATGGGGTTCAGGTTGGGACGTGTACAAATCAGTGGTGTAACAAGGTGGGTTTTACAATATATACGCTTGGAATCTCTCGCTAATGCTGGAATTTACATACAGCTGCGAATCATCATGTGTGCAGATGGCTATGCTGGGACCAACTTTGAACACACTGGCATTGATGGCCATACCATCCTTCGGTAGGTGCTCAACAATGCTCATACAGTTTTTTTAGCTTACGAGTTCGCTCCACTCTAGCTTCACCGCTGACATCTTTACGAAGGTCTCATGCTGATTGCATGTTCTATCAACCCCTCTGCCCTGACCCTCTTCCATGCGACACTCTCTTCATACGCCAAGTCGTACAAGTACTGGTGGGCCCACCGTCGCTCCGCAGCTCAGATACGTCATCGACACCATTCCAAAGAAGCTCGAATGGGCACTCTATCCTGAGCTGCACCCTGCTATTAGGTTCACAGAAAACCATCTGAGTGACCTGATCTGCCAGAACGACTGCCAGGCATTGAAGTTCAAGGGATATGGAAAGAACTTCATCGTGAGCCATGGGATCAGCCTGGATGTGTTTGTGTGGATGGCATTCCAGGCAGCGTACTACAGGTTGTATGGTGAGTGACTGGCTTGTACAAGGTGTTGCAATGTGCTCATGATCGCTATAGGCTGCATCGAGTGCACATATGAGCGTGCAATGATGAAGCACTTCCTACACAGCCATACCAAGGCAATCCGCACTGTCCAATCACACTCGGTCAACTTCATCAAGACATTCTTCTCCGAGGTGCTGCTCAGACAGAAAATTACCATGCTGCAGACTGCATGTCAAGGGCATGTCAAGTTCATGAAGAAATGCAGCTAGAGACTCAGGCAGGACCACCACATGTACGCAATGTACTGCCTTGTGCAATGAGAGCACGAGGTGATCCGTGAGGAGGATGAGGCACCCTCATTGCCCAGTGGGAGCATGAGCTCGTTGACAAGCACTGGGAGTGAGCGGCCAGCGCTGCCGTCGATTTTCACTAATCCGGGCTGGAGCACGCTGGTCATGTCGATCCTGTCAACATCAAACTGTGGAAACCCGGCGCTGCAGCTGTTTGGGTTCAGGCCCATCGCAGCGGAGGGATATGGCATCGGGTACCTCATCAAGAATGAGGGCATCTCAATCTGTGCATTGTCGAGGCACCTGCAGATGCGGCAGTTCTTGGACATGCTGGAGAGGTACCTGCTGGAAGTGCAGCAGATGCTGATCCAGTTGCACCTGAGCATGAACCCAAGGCCAGAGCCGTTTGTGGACCATGTGGGTGTCCTGCATGACTCAAAGATGGGACAGCCGATGAAGGGGCAAGTGACCGGGTACGAGAAGTATGACGATGGGAACATCATGCGTACATTTGTTCTTTCTTCTAGATGTGGCGTGCGGGTGGCTGACGGAATGTCGCTACCAGCTGGCTATCCATTCTTCGACAGTGTGGATGTCGAGCTGCTTGGACGGAGAAAGCAGATGCCAAAGTATTACAATACAGGAAGGATCATTCCTCTCGCTGAATATTAGCTGAATCGCACGCGAGGATACCTTGGCTGCGTGTGCGTGTTTCTTTGGTTGGTGTCATTTTTGCTGGGGTTCAGGAGAGAAGTATCTGTAATAATGTCCTGCTAACTATGTAGACTGTGCACGTAAGATTGCGATTGTGGTTTGTGGGTGCTGTATCTTGGATATCGACCCATATGTATTATTGTATGTATATGATGGAATTTCTATTAGACGTTGAAAAAAAATTGTAGTGTTTCTGGACGAGCTGATTCAGTAAGTTTTCAAGACACATTTCACTTCTTACCTAGAACACACATCGTCACCTTTGCAAGCCCCCACGCATATGAACTTCTTTATGACAAGCCTTGAGATCTGACAATCCAAAGATCAGATATTGACATCTTGGCATATATATGACAATCCTCTTTCGACTTGCGGATTGGCCCAACATCTTCTTTTCCTTCCTCCGAGTAATGCTGTCATTCGTTCCTCATCAGCATCTGGTGCGTATGGGGAGGCCTCTTGATCTCGAATGGATCCGAAGCTGTTTTTCTTCCGCTTCAATAATCATATGCATATGGAGTTCTCTACATGTTTTGATTCGATAACTGATGTAAAATGTGTCGCTGAGGCGACAGAGTCGATAAATGGTGAGTCTGGAGGTACGTAGTCCCACAATCGGCTTTCTTGACCTGAGTTGACTCCACGTCCTTGATGCCTTGTTCCATACCTCAAAGCTAGAGTCTAGCATGCTGCAGAAGAATCTGTCAAAGTCCTTTCCAGGTATGATCAGTTGCTGCTGCCATCACCGCTTCAATGGTGCTGACCTCTGAATTGCCATGTGGGAACCACGAGGGCCAGGAATACAGGCCACGGCGATCTTCACATCTTCTTTGTGGTGTTGCAGCCTGTAATGCAGTTCGTTAATGTGCATCTGTGGCAGCGTGAACGTGTTGTTGGGAGCAGTCATTTCTCGGTTGTAACCGAACTATACAACCACTCAATTCTCTTCCCCTACATTGATATTGATATCGTCTCACTGCATATCTATGCACTGGCCTCATCGATGGCTTTGAGCCAGATACGGTTCCTGATGACCTGGACCTCAGCACTCAGCACTTGATCTGAAGTGTTGTTGTCCGATTACAGCAGATGAACTCGCATGCCCACGAAAGCTCTTCCAGCTCATGCTGACATCCTTGTTCTAATTCCTGATATTGATTCTTCAGTCGTTGTGAAGGGCCTGCAGTTTCTATTTCATTGCAGTTGACTTTGAGTCACTTGGGGACCGTCGATCTCACTCATCCATATAATCAGTTCAAGGAGGTACGACACATTTGTTGCTCATCTATCCATAGCATCTGATTGTCTGCATTTCTCGCGAAGCAATAGTGAGAGATTGAGTCCATATCGCTGTCACGGTAACACCGGACAAGAGATCAAAAAGACTAAAAAGGGACAGTCACGTGGAACGTGCCACCCTGATCCCCCTGATCCCAAAATATCCCCCTGATCCCTTAAATGGTGCAAGAGCCTGTTGACTTACTAGTCGATGTGGCGGACGCAGGCAAGGGATAGAGATATATGAAGGAGCTTATGAGCTCAGTGAGTGCTACAGGTAGTAGACGAGGAGAAACAATCTGAGGTTTCGTCCTCTACATGGCTGGTCTTATATACATGTACAGCAGGCTATCTTACCTAAGCTACCTATCTACGGGTATAAGCTAATGGCCATACATGAAACAATAGGATGTCCGGAAGTAGAACAATAAGTGGGAAGATCGATGGTTGCCGCAGTAATGCGTGTGCTCATCGTGCCTATCTTGGTTTCCCTTTTGTTCTCCAGTGTGAACATCGTACCTATCTAGGCTTCTGGCTAAACTAATAGGAAGCGGAAGGCCGATGCATAACAATAGTCCTTGTTCCCTTTGTTCCCAAATGGGTGCCTCTATTGTATCCTGGAATAGACAGGTCCGACCGTATCTTCCGCGAGTCTGGACCATAACATGTGATGTGGACTATCACCTGATCTCTACGCGTCATGTCTGTGGCTGAGTGGCATGAGATATTGGTGAAGCACATGATCTGTGGTGTGAGAAAAGTCACGTGCGGACTTTGTGGTGAAAATCTGTGACACTACCCCCCTTTCAAGGCTCATTGTCCCGAGGAGCCAAAACCTTTATTACCCCTTCTAGTTGCTCGCAATGGTTGGTAGCTTCGGGAGGGAAGCCCTTCTGCATAATACTTAAAGATTATTTGGGCTATTCTGTCTCCCGGCTTGACCGAAAATATGAAATCCGTTGTGTTGATTAGTACGACCTTGAGTTCTCCAGTGTAATCTGGATCGACGACTCCTGCGCCCACATCAATTCCTCATGCAGCCAGTCCGCTGCATGGAGCTATTCATGTATAGGTATGTTTGGGAGGGTCAATCGCGACTCCCGTTCCTACCACAGCTCGTGAATGCGGGGGGATTTCATGTGTTTCTGCCGCATAAATATCCCATCCTGCTGCTTCATTTGAGGATTGTTTTGGTGATTTGGCGAGATCTGTCATCTTATGATATAGGAAGAACTCGTCTGGATGGTCGGACATGTTGATTCGGTGTGTTGATATCGGTGCAACTTCATATGAGGATAATTCGAAGTGTTTTCCACCAAAAGTGACGACCCTGATTGGTGCTTTGGCTGCATCTGGGTGTTGCTGGTGGAATTCATGAAGAAGCTCATCGACGTTGGTAAGATTTGTTCAGGGTTCCCATGTATCATCGGAATGGTCATAGCCTTTCCATTTGACGAGGTATTGGACACTTCCCCTTACGACCTTAGAGTCTAGTATTTCTTCAACTTCGAATTCTGGTTCTTCTTCGATTTCTATAGCTGGGGGCTTTGGGGGTTCGCAGTTTGCGACCGTGTCTTGATGGTACATGATCAATTTGCTAGCGTGGAAGACTGGGTGGACCTTCATTTGCTTAGGCAGTTTCAGTTTGAATGTGACTGGGCCTAGCTTCTGAAGTACTTTGTAAGGTCCGAAGTTTTGTGTGCCTAGCTTCGCAGACTTGACTTTTACTCTGAGATCCTTTCCCTTGAGTAGTACCAGATCTCCGACTTTGAATGGGACTTCTCCCTTTTTCTCGTCAAAGTACCATTTCATCCGTGAAGCTGAAACTTCCAATGCTGCCTTTGCCTGTTCTTGTGCCTCAGATTGGTGAGCAAATAGATGTTCCAATGAAGGGTGACATATTGATTCATGCACGTCTGGTGCCATCTTTGGATGCCGGCCATATTCGACAAAGAATGGGGAAAGTGCGGTGGACTCATGGATCTGGTTATTGTATGAAAATTCTGCCGTTGGCAGATAGTAGACCCAATCATTCTGTTTGTGGTTACAGTACATATGTAGATACTGTTCCAACACCTGATTAACCCTTTCTGTCTGACTGTCTGTTTGGGGGTGATATGCTGTAGACATTGTAGACTTTATACCAAGTTTCTGGCAGAACTCCTGGAACAGTTTGCTCGCAAATTGAGTACCTCTGTCTGAGATAATCTGGTGCGGCAATCCGTGGAGTTTGAAGACTTCATTATAGAATACATTAGCAACTTGCGACGATGTGACTGTGTCGTCCGTTGCGTAAAAGTGCGCTCGCTTTGTGAGTCTGTCTACGACGACAAGTATTGCCATCTTCTTTTCTCCCCTAAAGTCCATGGCTGGAGGAAGTTGAGTGATGAGATCGACTGTGACGATTTCCCATGGTTCTCCTGGTACCTCATTGGGTTGTAATAGTCCGTATGGTTTTTCTCTTGAGTACTTGTTGCGTTGACAACTGTCGCAACCTTGTACGTATTGTTTAACCATTACAGACATTCCTGGCCACCAATAATTCCGCAAAATAAGCTCCAACGTTTTGAACCTGCCGGGGTGTCCGGCTGGTAAGGTGTCATGATGGAGTTTTATTAGGTCAAGGCATAGCTGTTGATCCTTGGGGACATAAACCTTTCCGCGATGGAGCAGCAGTCCGTGCTCAAAGTTCCATTCTGCGAGGTTTTTCCCAAATTTGTGTTGTCCTGTAGTCAAAAGCGCACGATAATTTTTGGTCATCATGTCGTCTGTGAGTGCCTTCTTGATCCTTTCCAGTAGTTGAGCATCATCAACTTCAGATGCGTGAGCGGGTCGAATCGCATTGATAGCGAAAAATTCAGGTTTTAACAGCATTTGGTTCGAATTGTCGCTGTCTACCCCTCTCTCATGGTCTGGCCTCCTGGACAGAGGATCAGCACATAGCATAGTCTTTCCAGGTCGGTGACTAAGTATGAAATTAAATCTTGTGAGGAATAATGACCAGCGCGCTTGGCGCCGGGATAATTTTTGTGCCTGATGGAAGTATGTAAGGTTGAGATGGTCTGACCAAATTTCAATGGGTTCTGGGTGTCCTTCTAAATAGTGCCGGTATTCTTCTAGTGCCCGAATGATAGCAAGCATGTCTTTGTCATAAATCTCGTAGTTCCGCTCATGTTTGTTGAGTGACTTAGAGTAGTATGCGACTGGATGCCATAGCTTGTCCTCTCCCAGTTGTTCGAGTACTGCACCAGTTGCATAATCTGAAGAGTCTGTCTCTAGACGGTATGGTGCAGTGTCGTTGGGGAGTTGTAAGATCGGGGCTGAGGTAAACACCATTTTAAGTGCACTGAAGGCTTGGTCTTGCTCTTCCTTCCATTGCCAGGGCACGTCCTTACAGGTGAGAAGCGTTAAATGTCGTGCAAGTTTCACAAAGTCCTTTATAAATCGCCTGTAGAAATTCGCGAATCCTAAAAAGGCCTGTACTTGTTTGACCTTTGTCGGTGCGGGCCAGCCAAGTACACCTTCAACTTTAGCAGGGTCCATCTGTACTGAGTTCTTGCTGATGATCATGCCAAGATACTCGATTGAGGACTGTTCAAAGAAGCATTTCTCCGGTTTGGCATATAAGTCATTGTCCCGGAGGCACTGTAGAACTGCTTTCACTAGTCGTCGGTGTTCATCGAGATCGTCCGTAAATATGAGGATATCGTCTAAGTAGACTACCACCTTTCCAGTGCGAATTAAGTCTTCGAGGACTGTATTCATCATTGTTTGGAAGGTGCTAGGAGCATTGCAGAAACCGAAGTACATTACGGTGGGTTCAAAGAGGCCACGATGTGTGATGAAGGTGGCTTTCTCTTCGTCTCCTTCCCTAATCCTTATGTTGTTGAACCCCCATCTCAGATCAAGCTTCGTAAATATACTAGCATGTGAGAGTCTGTCGATGAGGTCCGAAATGCGTGGGATTGGGAACTTGTTCTTCTTTGTGACTGCGTTGAGGTTCCTGTAATCTTGTATGAGCCTCAGTGATCTGTCTTTCTTTTTGATGAAGAAAACGGGTGCTGCGGTTGGACTCCTTGATCTCTTGATGTAACCTTTGGCCAACTCTTGGTCTATCCACGTGTCGAGCGAATTCCTTTCCTGTAGGTTCATAGGATATAACTTTGCCGGGTGTGGTAACGATGCTTCTGGAACAAGTTCGATTGGATGATCGTAGGGCTTTCTTGTGGGCATTTGTTCCGACTGCTTCTTGGAGAACACATCGCCATACTCGTGGAAGTGTTTGGGGACATAGGCTGACCAGTAGTCTTTGTCCTGTTCTCCTTTTTGCGGTGCTCTATCCTGATTCCTCTTGGTGTCAAGACCCATAATGAGTGATGCTATGGCCTGTGCATCAGGGTCTTCTGATAGTGACACCCATCTAATGAAGCTGTCCATGTCATTCCAGTTGTCACCCAACTCCTGGGAACTGACGAACTCCATTAGGTCTTCGATGTGGAGGATGTTTGTGTCTTCCAGGTCCTCCTCCTGGATTGCTACCTGTGAGGGTGTGCATCTTTGTGGGCACCGGGTGAAATTGACTGTGAGTTTTCCCAATCCACTTCGGGATTATGCTCCTTGAGGAAACTCATGCCTAGTATAACATCTTTATGTCCTATATCGGTGACCAAAAGGCTTTGCCTGCTTGTGTGGTTTCCGATGGTTATACTTAGAAGAACCCTTTTCTTAATGGTTCCACCCTTGTTGTGAGATGCGTCTGCATTGTAAACCCTGATCTCTTTCTCGAGTGAGATCGTAGCGAGATTCAACTGATCAACCAGCCGTGGGTTGATGTAGCAAGAATATGCTCCTGAATTGAGGAGCGCCTCAGTCTGGACTTCCCTTACTCCCTGTTTGAGGTGAACAGGTAAATCGATCGTGTGTTTTGACGAACCAGTAAATGCGATGTATAACAAACTTGATACTGGTACATGCGAGAGCGAGTAGATACTATTACAGTGTCTATGAGAACTCTGGCCAAACCTCAGAGAACCCGCCGAAGAAAATCCTCATCATCTTCTACCTCCGTGATCCTAGCTGCTTCGACAGCTGGTTCCGGTTCTGCCTCCTTTTCCTTTCCCTTTGCGTCGTAGCTGGCGATGAAAGCACAGACTGCTTCTTCCCTCACCTTGCTGTCGTCGGAGATGTCTGAGGCCATGTTTGAAGAAATTGCCCTTGTTGCTTGGCCCCGCTTTGGCATTTCGAATTTGCCTTTGTACTTGGGGTCTGGGCATCACTGTTTGAAAATGAAGGGGTGTTTCCCACATCGTACACACAGCTTTTTCTCCAGCCATCCTTCTTGCTCCTTGGTGAGGGTGGATACTCGATCCACGACCATTGCGTTGGGGTCTTTTGGGGCCCGTGGTGTTGATGATGATGATGTTGTTACTGTTCCGCATTGGCCTGCCTTGTCGGCTCTGAACTTGGACTCGAGTTGTAAGCAGAGGTCGAGGTATTCCGGCCATGTGATTGGGTCGGAAATGCCTAGGCTGTCTCGTGTGACCATTGCCTGTCGTACCTCCTTGCTTCGGTGTTCAGCGATGTAACCGATGAGTGCGGTGTGCCCTAAGTTGGTCTTAGTGGCCCATTGCCGGAACTGTTCTGCGAAGGAGACCATGGTAGGATAGGTCTTTGCGCAGATCTCCTTCAAATGTTGTTGCGCATCCTTGTCCGGGTCGAGGGTCCTGTAGTTTACTCTGAGAATGTTGACGAAGTCTTCCCATGTGCCAAGTGCCTGCCGTGCTGCTGCTCTGGTCGCGTACTCAGACATGTATGTGAATGCGCCACCTTCCAAATGCAGCAGGGCCGTGGTAATCTTGTGTTCATCGTCGTTGATCTCATTCCACCGCATCCATATACTGAGTTGTTGGAGCCAGTCCTCCAGACTTCCTTTGCCCGAGTAGTGTGGAGGTTCAGCAATTTTGATGTGGGGCTTGTGTGATTGGACCATGCCGGATGTTTGACCTTGCATTGTAGTGACGCCGCTTGCTTTGAGCGAAGCTAGCTCGTGCCGCAGCTTAACGTTAGCTGCCTTGATTTCCATCATTTCTTTGCCTGTGTCGAGCATTGCCACCTGGGTTCCCGTGGGCTCGTCATTTAAAACCGCCATATGTGCATCTTGCGCAAGGATCCTATCCTTAAGCTTCCTGATCTCCGTCTGGAGAACTGCCTCCTTAAGTCGGTGTTCACTTTTGTTGTTTTGGATTAGCGATTCAAAGGCTTTCTTGTGCTCGTACATCTTGTTTCCGAGCACATTGTAGACCTTGGCGATTTCGGTAGTGGCTGTGAGCTTCATTGCGACGATTACCCATTCGCATATGTGGTCTGGGACTTCTCCGGGAGCGGACTGTCTGAGAGCATCTTCTAGGTGCTCGAATTGGTGTCCGTAAAACTCCCAGATGGATGGAACGTAGGCGGGTACAAGTGATGGTGTCGGGGATGCTGGTCCTCCAACTTGTGATGCAGAGTCCTGCAGTCCTAGTGCAGGTTCTGGTGAATTGCGCTGCGAGGTGCGTGGGGTGCTTCCGTTGTGTGCTGACTTGACATTTGTATTAAGAATGTCATCCATTCATTGCCTAAACATGGATGCGTGTGCACGATCGGCTGACTCCATTGTGATATAGGTAAACTAATACAAAAAGTGCAAATATCTCGCTTTCGAGATAAAGACCAGAGCCTTGGCGATTTCCTGCAGCCTCTCTTCCTTTCCTATCTGCTTGAAACTGATTCCTCCTATCTCCAGACAGACTTTGTTGATAACCTGCTTCTCGACGAATGTATATGTGTGCGTCCCTGTGTGTAGGCCGGTGCAGACCTTATCGAGCTCTGTGGCGAGGCTAAAGATGGGTCCTTGGTGCTCATCCTTGAGATGATATGAGAATGCTCCTAATATGGGTTGGAGCCTGAAGTGGGTAGCATCTACCTGCTTCGTAAGGGTCTCAATGTGGATCGTCGGCCTGACTCTGGAAGGGAGTGGGCGGATGGGACGTGCGACGGTGTTTGTCTTTATGAAGTTGGGTAGGGGATGAGTTGGAATGGGAGCAATGACAGGGGGAGGAACTGCGTTGGAAGTGATAAGCTCTGGAGGTGGTGCCGGCTTGTGACTACCAGTGGTAAGACATCCTTTTCTGGGCTTGTAGCGTTCGAGCGGTGGGGTGCGATCGTGAGGTTTGCGGATGATTCCGCACTTTATAATGTGCATAGTATCGACAACCCTAGCTGCTGCGCGCTGCCTGTCTGTGGACGATGCGCCGAGTGATGCGAGTGTGAGGAGTCTTCCATGCTCCTTGTTGGTTTCCTGATGCTTGTAGTGGGCGTTGAGGTCGATCCTGGGGGTGGCCTTGCGCTTTGAGGCTTTGGGCAGCTCAGAGTCTTGCTGAGGCTCACGCCAGATAGAGATCAGATTGGAATGTGTGTCAAAAAAGCCGCACGCTACGGCTGAAACTGCTTGCGCTGAAAATATGCAGTTGCTTGTGTTAGACACTAAGCAGGGGTGCAGAAAATGTCAGATTGTTTCTAATGTCATGGTAACACCTGACAAGAGATCAAAAAGACTAAAAAGGGACAGTCACGTGGAACGTGCCGCCCTGATCCCCCTGATCCCTTAAATGGTGCAAGAGCCTGTTGACTTACTAGTTGATGTGGCGGACGCAGGCAAGGGATAGAGATATATGAGGGAGCTTATGAGCTCAGTGAGTGCTACAGGTAGTAGACGAGGAGAAACAATCTGAGGTTTCGTCCTCTACATGGCTGGTCTTATATACATGTACAGCGGGCTATCTTACCTAAGCTACCTATCTACGGGTATAAGCTAATGGCCATACATGAAACAATAGGATGTCCGGAAGTAGAACAATAAGTGGGAAGATCGATGGTTGCTGCAGTAATGCGTGTGCTCATCGTGCCTATCTTGGTTTCCCTTTTGTTCTCCGGTGTGAACATCGTGCCTATCTAGGCTTCTGGCTAAACTAATAGGAAGCGGAAGGCCGATGCATAACAATAGTCCTTGTTTCCTTTGTTCCCAAATGGGTGCCTCTATTGTATCCTGGAATAGACAGGTCCGACCGTATCATCCGCGGGTCTGAACCATAACATGTGATGTGGACTATCACCTGATCTCTACACGTCGCATCTGTGGCTGAGTGGTGTGAGATATTGGTGAAGCACATGATCTGTGGTGTGAGAAAAGTCACGTGCAGACTTTGTGGCAAAAATCTGTGACAATCGCCTCCATAAGAATGCTGCCATACACTCCAGTCATTCCGACTGTTCCCAGTCCAACTTCTAGAAATCCATCTACAGCACCACCACACACTCCCAATGGCCATTCGGCAATGCCACCCTGGACCCAACCGCAACAGATGCCCGTCAACCCTCCCTTTGTTGGCGTACACCCCATGACAGGCACACCTGGATCTTACTTCATGCCACCCGTTGTGCTGCTGCCTCAGCAAAGTCCCAGTGTTGCATCTGTCGGGAGCAATGGGTTTCCTCCAGATTGGACTGGATTTCCAACCATGTCGCCATATGCACAGAGTGGGATGCCTCTCGCTTCGCATTTGCAAATGCCATTTGTCACGCCCGGTGCTGCATACGCTGCATTTCAGCTGCAGCTGCCTGCAGGTTAACCCATTTACCCTGGGATGTGGCCGACACCGATGATACCACAAATGGGTGGATTCACTCCATATCTGCTCAAGCCCAGGTCCCACAACCAACAGGCAGTGCTCCACCACCTCCGCTGATTTGTCATCAAGATGCAAGTGAATTTGACAAATTTGCAGAGGGTTCACATTGTACGTGAAACAGCAACTCATCAATACTATCTACCTGACACTGCAATCCACAGATGGACCCGTTTTGTCTCCGCTTCTGGTCAAGAAGGTAAAAGCATGGTTGCAGCTGAACCCGCTGCTGATGCCGACTCCCGATGAAGAGGGGTGCAACTACATCAAGTGGAATATGCTCTTCTCCACCGCACAGTGCCAGCGCTCCTCTGACCCTGCCTATCACTCCTGGTCTGATGGCCGCTTCGCACCTGCGACCTGGCCACACGTGTCCCCCCTTCACCTTATATCCTGTCACATCCCATGGCCCATTGAAGTTTCTGCGTTTGATGAAGCCATCGGCATCACATGTGGGGATGTCATCGAAGGCATACATGCATACATGAATGGGCACGTCGTGCAATGGCAGTTCGACTCCGCATCAGCAGACCATAAGCGTGTCATTTCAAATGCATTCTACCACAATCACTCGACGGTGCAGGGCATGCCCAGCAGGCAGCTACCACAAATGCTCCTCCACTTCGACTGGCTCAGGCAGGATACGATGTTTGGTGGGATCGCAATCAATGAGCAGTTAGTCCAGGAGGTCTGCAGCGGGCCGCTGCTGTGTGTGTTTGAGTTGTTGTGTCGAAGGCACTACCTGACATCTGAGCAGGAGATCTTGGAGCAGGAGGAGTGAGAGAGGCAGGCGGATGCATGTGCGAGATGAAGGGGGCAGTCTCAGGCTACCTCATGAGTGACCTCCACTACTGGGATGTCCTCGCAGAATGGTAGTCAAACTGATTCTGGAGATGGGGCTGAGTGATTCAAATCTGCGTTCGATGCTGTGTTTTTCTTTATACCTCTACTAGCTCATACCCTTTCATAAGCCTGTTGAAATATGTAACACTCTTCTGTAGGCTGCAACGTTGTTGTGCGATGTATTAGTCTTGCTTAAGGGTACCTTGTGAACCTTGTGACTGTATTCTATTCTAGAGCACGTGTGTGCTTGTTGTCCATGCTCATCTATTTTGTCAATCCATTTGGTGCTCCAATGAATATTTGTGTCCGCAATGGTGAAATGTCCAATCCATGACAATAGAATAATATTGCAGAAGTAAACTATAGAACGATAGCAGCTAGACAAACACACTCAAAATGAGAGCAGCAAAAACTGCCAACAGAGCCCAGCATACAAGCAGCAAGGACGATGCCATGACGGGGCCCATCCCGACCACCTCCTTCAACACCTCTTCGAGTCCCTTCACCATAGTGTCCATACCAAAGTTCTCTCTCATGCATCGATGCGCCCTTTCTGTGAGCACCGTCCGCTCTGCTTCAGACAGACAGACGATTTCCGTTAACACCTCTGCCTACACTTCGGGCTCTGGAGGGCGCAGCCAGCCTGTCCATTCTTCCAGCGGTGAGTTGATCACGCTTTCCATAGGCCCTCCACTATTACAGGCTGAGATCGGCAAGCCACAGACCATGCCCTCCACAGGCCTGATACCAAAGTGCTCCTTCATTGGTGTGTAGAGGAGTGCAAGGGTGGCAGGGGAGGTTGGCAGTGCTGAGTGTTGGGCTATGATGAAGTTGAGGAGGAAGCGGATGTCGGGAGAGGAAGGCATTAGATTGAAGGGTGGGATGGCGATGTGAGATGTGGAAGGCATGACGATGTTGAAGGTCAGTGAGTTGGCCTTTGCGCGGTCGATCAACCCGACGAGGGTCATCATATTGTCCTCCAATCTTGGATCATATCCACCTGACATCCCTTGTTATCACAGACAACTTTGGCGAATAACTGCAAAATGCTCACCCACAATAACCAGCCTCATGCTCTCCTGCGATGGGAATGAGCCTGAAGCTCACTTTTTATGCCGCAATGCAAATGCATCAACTGCTAATGCAGTGTTCTTCTTCTTCTCAAAGCGATTCAACAATAGCAGCATCGGGCGACCTCTGCTCTTTGGCACATCTCAGCACATGCCACCCATGTGAAGTGATGGGGATGTACGAGGCAACCTGAATGATATCCAGATCCGAGGCATCATATGCCATCGCCTCATATGCTGACAAGTTAATCCCTGAATATACCACCTTGGGCATCGATGGAGTGGAAGGAAAGTGCTTTTGGAAGACTCGTGCGGTGAACTTCAAGTTGGCCAGAATAATATCTGCCTGTCTTGTTGTCACTTCCTCCAGCCAGTCCATCCAGTCCATCGGGAACCGATCCATCCTCTTCAGCATGCTCCCACTCCTCCGGCCTTTGCCCTCCACGTACGCCCCATCCGTGAGGAGCTTATCTGGGAAGTGACAGTAAAACACAACTCGTGTGTGACCGAACACATGCAGGAAGGGTATACATGTTGACAATTGGTCTACAGAAGTAGACGTCGTATTTCGGTGAGGACGGGCGGAGCAGATAGGTCGTTAGGTGCAGTTGGCGGGCATGAGAGAAGAGGATGTGGAATTTGCCCTTGAACGAGCGCAGAAAAGGCAGTTCGATTCCATGCACCCGTAGGGTACCTGCATTCTGCCAATATGAGCATGGAATTGTACTACGGTACGTGATTCGTGCATACCATCTCGAGTCTCGTTGAAACAATGGTTCAGATCGTGATGTGAGGTGTAAATGTCAACCTCATGCCCTAGCTTCTGCAGGCTGAGTGCAGTGTCCACAACCAAGCGTTCAGCACTGCCTGTGATGAAGGTGTCAGAGTAGTCAAGTCATGGTCACACGACCTAATCACCTATTTCAAGGTCGGGATGCACAAAGGCAATGCATAGCTTGGAAGATGAGGAAGCCATGCTTTGGCACTGAGCATGTTCAGAGTGACTCAACAGGTTCTATTAACGAAGGCAAAGCATACACATCACGTAAATGCAAAGTAAAAAGTGAAAACAGCAATTGAGGCGGAAAGTGGGGGAGTGGCAACGGGACCTTAATTTAGATGCCAGGTAGGCAATCTATTACGAATAGCGCTCAAGGCGATTTCTGCGTAGCGTTGATCAAATAGTATAGGAGTTTTAATTACCCCACAGCAATGAATACAACAACTTTCTAATAACCGCTCAAGCATGAAGGAAGGCCCGTCAATGATTGATCGTCATGGAAAAGTCCTTGAACCACGCATACTGATCCTTTGATGATGCATACTCCGGTTCATGTCCTCCAAAGAAAGTACTGTGGAAAAAGCGGTTAGCATTAATGGATGCTGCTATGATCAAAACTGATCTGAAGAATAGTCCTGCGAAGTGAATGGGCTCCGAGGCCTACATAGCTTCGATGGCAAAAAGCTCAGCCGTCGGCACCACAGTGGGATAGACCATAGTCATGCTCATTGTCACTGATGTTACAGTTTCTGTGAGAGCACCAGGTTGAGCGCAGGTCACTGTTGTGTTGAAGGTGTTAGACATTGCTTGAGTGGCCGACCCGTTCACATATGACACTGCCATACAGTAAAGGCAAATTCGAAATGCCAAAATGAGGACAAGCAACAAGAGCAATATCAACAATGGCATCATCCAGCAGCTCCAATGACAGCAAGATGAGAGAAGAAGCAGTCTGCGCCTTCCTCGCCAGCTATGATGCGAAGGGAAAAGAGAAGGAGGCAGAACTGGAACCAGCTGTCGAAGCAGCTAGGATCACAGAGGTAGAAGATGATGAGGATTTTCTTTGGCAGGTTCTCTGATGTCTGGCCAGAGTTTCCATAGACATTGTAACAGTACCTACTCGCTCTCGCATGTACCAGTATCGAGTTTTCTCTATATTGCATCAACTGGTTCATCAAAACATGTGATCGATTTACCTGTTCACCTCAAACAGGGAGTAAGGGAAGTTCAGACTGAGGCGCTCCTCGATTCAGGAGCATATTCTTGTTACATCAACCTGCAGCTGGTTGATCAGTTGAATCTTGCTACGATCTCACTTGAGAAGGAGATCAGGGTTTATAATGCAGACGCATCTCACAATAAGGGTGGAACCATTAAGAAAAGGGTTCTTCTAAGTATAACTATCGGAAACTACACCAGCAGACAAAGTCTTCTGGTTACCGATATAGGTCACAAGGACATTATACTAGGCATGAGTTTCCTCAAGGAGCACAACCCAGAAGTAGATTGGAGAAAACTCACGGTCAATTTCACCCAATGCTCACAGAAATGTGCACCCTCACAGGTAGCAGTCCAGGAGGAGGACCTGGAAGACACAAACATCCCCCACATTGAAGACCTGATGGAGTTCATCAGTTCCCAGGAGTTGGGTGACAACTGGAATGACATGGACAGCTTCATTAGATGGGTGTCATTATCAGAAGACCCTGATGCACAAGCCATAGCATCACTCATTATGGGCCTTGACACCAAAAGGAATCAGGATAGAACACCGCAAAAAGGAGAACAGGACAAAGACTACTGGTCAGCCTATATCCCTAAACACTTCCACAAGTATGGTGATGTGTTCTCCAAGAAGCAGTCAGAACGAATGCCCACAAGAAAGCCCTACGATCATCCAATCGAACTTGTTCCAGAGGCATCATTACCATGCCCGGCAAAGCTATATCCTATGAACCTACAGGAAAGGAATTCGCTCGACACGTGGATAGACCAAGAGTTGGCCAAAGGATACATTAAGAGATCAAGGAGTCCAACAGCAGCACCCGTCTTCTTCGTCAAAAAGAAAGACAGATCACTGAGGCTAGTTCAAGACTACAGGAACCTCAATGCAGTAACAAAGAAGAACAAGTTCCCAATCCCCTGCATTTCGGACCTCATCGACAGGCTCTCACATGCTAGTATATTTACTAAGCTCAACCTGAGATGGGGGTTCAATAACATAAGGATTAGGGAAGGGGATGACGAAAAAGCCACCTTTATCACGCACCGTGGCCTCTTTGAACCCACAGTAATGTACTTCAGTTTCTGCAATGCTCCCAGTACCTTCCAGACAATGATGAATACAGTTCTTGAAGACTTAATTCATACTGGGAAGGTGGTAGTCTATTTAGATGATATCCTCATCTTTACGGATGATCTCGAAGAACACCGATGACTAGTAAAAGCAGTTCTACAACACCTCTGGGACAATGACTTATACGCCAAACCGGAGAAATGCTTTTTTGAACAGTCCTCAATCAAATATCTTGGCATGATCATCAGCAAGAACTCGGTACAGATGGACCCTGCTAAAGTCGAAGGTGTACTTGGCTGGCCCACACCTACTAAGGTCAAACAAGTACAAGCCTTTTTAGGATTCGTGACTTTCTACAGGCAATTTATAAAGAACTTTGCAAAACTCACATGACCTTTAACGCTTCTCACCTGTAAGGACATGCCCTGGCAATGGAAGGAAGAGCAAGACCAAGCCTTCAGTGCACTTAAAATGGTGTTTACCTCAGCCCCGATCTTACAACTCCCCAACGACACTGCACCATACCATCTAGAGACAGACTCCTCAGACTATGCAACTGGGGCAGTACTCGAACAATTGAGAGAAGACAAGCTATGGCATCCAGTCGCATATTACTCTAAATCACTCAACGAACATGAGCGAAATTATGAGATTTACGATAAAGAGATGCTTGCAATCATTCGGGCACTAGAAAAATACCGGCACTACTTAGAAGGACACCCAGAACCCATTAAGATTTGGTCAGACCATCTCAACCTTACATACTTCTATCAGGCACAAAAATTATCCTGGCGCCAAGCGTGCTGGTCATTATTCATCACACGATTCAATTTCATAATTAGTCACTGACCTGGAAAGACTATGCTACATGCCGATCCTCTGTCCAGGAGGCCAGACCATGAGAGGGGGGTAGACAGCGACAATTTGAACCAAATGCTGTTAAAACCTGAATTTTTCACTATCAATGTGATTCGACCCGCTCACGCATCTGACGTTGATGATGCTCAACTACTGGAAAGGATCAAGAAGGCACTCACAGATGACATGATGACCAAAGATTATCGTGCGCTTTTAACCACAGGACAGCGTGAATTTGGGAAAAACCTCGCAGAATGGAACTTTGAGCACGGACTGCTACTCCATCGTGGAAAGGTTTATGTCCCCAAGGATCAACAGCTACGCCTTGACCTAATAAAGCTCCATCATGACACATTACCAGCCGGACACCCAGGCAGGTTCAAAACATTGGAGCTCATTACTTGGAACTATTGGTGGTCAGGAAGGTCTGTAATGGTTAAGCAATATGTACAAGGTTGCGACAGTTGTCAACACAACAAGTACTCTAGAGAAAAACCATACAGACTACTACAACCAAATGAGGTACCAGGAGGACCATGGGAGATTGTCACAGTGGATCTCATCACACAACTTCCTCCAGCCATGGACTTTAGGGGAGAAAAGAAGATGGCAATACTTGTCGTCGTAGACAGACTCATGAAACAAGCGCACTTCTATGCGATGGACGATACAGTCACATCGTCGCAAGTCGCTAACATATTCTATAACGAAGTCTTCAAACTCCACGGATTGTCGCGCCAGATTATCTCAGACAGAGGTACTCAATTTGTGAGCAAACTATTCCAGGAGTTCTGCCAGAGGCTCAGTATAAAGTCAACAATGTCTACAGCATATCATCCCCAGACAGATGGTCAGATGGAAAGGGTTAACCAGGTGTTGGAGCAGTATCTACACATGTACTGCAACCACAAACAGAATGATTGGGTCTATTACCTGCCAACAGCAGAATTTTCATACAACAACCTAACCAATAAGTCCACCGCACTTTCCCCATTCTTTGTCGAATATGGCCGACATCCAAAAATGGCACCAGACGTACATGAATCAATATGTCATCCCTCACTGGAACATTTATTCGCCCACTGATCCGAAGCACAGGAACAGGCAAAGGCAGCATTGGAAGTTTCGGCTTCACGGATGAAATGGTACTTTGATGAGAAAAAGGGAGAAGTCCCATTCAAAGTCAGAGACCTAGTACTACTCAAGGGAAAAGACATTGGAGTAAAAGTCAAATCCGCGAAGCTAGGCACATAAAACTTCGAACCTTACAAAGTACTTCAGAAGCTAGGCCCAGTTACGTTCAAACTGAAATTACCTAAGCAAATGAAGGTCCACCCAGTCTTCCATGCTAGCAAGTTGATCATGTACCATCAAGACACGGTCACACACCATGAACCCCCAAAGCCCCCAGCTATAGAAATCGAAGGAGAACCAGAATTCGAAGTTGAAGAAATACTAGACTCGAAGGTCGTGAGGGGAAGGGTCCAATACCTTGTCAAATGAAAAGGCTATGACCATTCCGATGATATATGGGAACCCCAAACAAATTCCACCAACGCCGATGAGCTTCTTCAAGAATTTCACCAACAACACCCAGATGCAGCCAAAGCACCAATCAGGGTTGTTACGTTCAGTGGAAAACGCTTCGAACTATTCTCATACGAAGTTTCACCAATATCCACACACAGAATCAACATGTCCGATCATCCAGACGAGTTCTTCCTATATCACAAATGACAGACCTCACCAAATCACCGAAAAAATCCTCAAACGAAGCAGCAGGATGGGATATTTATGCAGCAGAAATGCACGAAATCCCTCTGCATTCACGAGCTGTAGTAGGAACAGGAGTCGCCATTGACCCTCCCAAACATACCTATACATGAATAGCTCCATGCAGCAGACTGGCTGCAAGAGGAATTGACATGGGCGCAGGAGTCATTGACCCTGATTACACTGGAGAACTCAAGGTCATACTGATTAACACAACAGATTTTGTATTTTCGATCAAGCCAGGAGACAGGATTGCCCAAATAATCTTTGAATATTATGCAGAAGGCTTCCCTCCAGGAGCTATCAACCGTTGCAAGCAACTAGAAGGGGAAATAAAAGTTTTGGCTCCTCGGGACAATGAGCCTTGAGAGGGGGGGTAGTGTCACAGATTTTTGCCACAAAAGTTCGCACGTGACTTTTCTCACATCACAGATCACGTGCTTCACCAATATCTCATGCCACTCAGCCACAGATGCGACACATAGAGATCAGGTGATAGTCCACATCACATGTTATGGTCCAGACTCGCGGATGATAGGGTCAGACCTGTCTATTCCAGGATACAATAGAGGCACCCATCTGAGAACAAAGGGAACAAGGACTATTGTTACGCATCAGCCTTCTGCTTCCTATTAGTTTAGCCAGAAGCCAAGATAGGCACGATGTTCACACCGAAGAACAAAAGGGAAACCAAGATAGGCATGATGTTCACATGCGTTACTGCGGCAACCATCGATCTTCCCACTTATTGTTCTACTTCTGGACATCCCATTGTTTCATGTACGGCCATTAGCTTATACCTGTAGATAGGTAGCTTAGGTCAGATAGCCTGCTGTACATGTATATAAGACCAGAATGTAGAGGACGAAACCTCAGATTGTTTCTCCTCGTCTACTACCATAGCACCCACTGAGCTTACCAAGCTCCTCATATATCTCTCTCAACCTCCAACCGCTTGCTTCACCACCAAGTAAGTCTTAGGCTCGCCAGCCACATAAGGGTTCAGGGGGATTACAGGGCGGCACATTCCACGTGACCATTACCTTTTTAGTCTTTTTGATCTCTTGTCCAGTGGTGCTGTGACAATTGCTGCACAGTGTCCATATAAACTTCCAGCCAATCCGATGAATACTTGTGTCTGAATTATAATGGCTTCGCATAGTTCCTGAGATATTTGAAAGCTCTCGGCAAACATGACATGCGATTATAATTGATTGGGCTATTGTATGTGTTCGATGAGTGATCACATTGACTCATAGGTGCAATATATGCCCGCTCAACTGGTCAACATTATTGTGTTCATTAACATTATGGTATGCAATATATTACATGTTATTCATATATACAGGAGCCCGCTTTTTGCTGTCTAATGAAATAGATCGATGTAAGAGAAAGACTGAATGGGCAGTTAACGATCATACTCACCTCACATGTTGAAAATCGGCATCACGTTGACACTAATATGGTCCGTGAATGGGGAGTAGATTGTCAACATCAACACCAAACCTCACGTGAACTATCAATTCTCTGAAAAACACAGTGATCGATATCGTTGCCTCCACAGACAGCAAACTCATACACAAAAGGTGGGCAGGAATCATCGCAACTATCAACATACAATCACCAGACCTCATGCTCATGCCATGCAGATGCACCAAATGCAACAATGAGTGGTATGGCAGATAAGTAGCAATGAATGAAAGGGGAAGCTGTGAGCGAATTTGAACCAGTATAGGTGGCAAAGAGCCTGTAAGTTCAGACACAAAGCACCCACAATATAATAAGTGTGCATCGCTGACAATGCCATTCGAAATTGATAATAGTTTGCTGTCACAAAGCACCAAAGCACTTAACCCAATTAAGGGCAAGTCTGCTTTTGTGACCTGCACAAATGATCTCACATAAAAAGCCTGCCACAAGGGCTAGGCTGAGAACATGCGCAGTAGTATGCAGTCTTGAAAAGGGGCTCAAAGGGCCCTTAGCCTTATGCTCACAACAAAGGAGTGAATTGGCTGGTTAGGCCGCATACAATAGAATAATGAATCTAAGGTTCTCCCTTAGATCCTCATGGGCTTATATACATGTAGGGCAGGGCCCCTGACACTGTGCTACTGTGAGACCTCAGATACCTACATGTGAACATATTGCCAGAACCGGTAATGGTTCTGGACTTCGTCATAGCAACTATCTACAATGGCTGTGGATACGCTGAGGTAATCCTATCTAATCCAATGAGATAAATGCCTGTAAGTGGGCCCACTGTTGAGGGGCCAATGGGTGATGGCCAACAGAGCACATCACAATGGTTGCAACATCAGATGAGAGGATCTGTCCAAACTCAGAACAATGAGTGTGACAATCAGTCTTCATGTGGATAGGGTTGTGAGAAGATCTAGCCTATCCTGTACCTGGCTATACTGTATGCCGGTTGGTAGGGGGATCCTCTGTTGTGGTATCTGCCTATTGGTTTAGGCAGCAAACTGGTGCCACTATCTTGAGTGGCGAATTGGGTGCTTGCTAGCTTGATGGTCCAATGGGTTCCTTTCTGGGCAAGTGGCCTGGTGTCACGTGACCAATGCCTGACAACTTCTGAATAGGGCAAGTGGCCAGTGTCACATGACTGGGTGGCTGAATCATGGGCGCTTGATGGTCATGTGGTAGACACAGTCATGTCCGTGATATATGTGGCGGCATTGTGCTGTTTGTCTAAGTATCCACTTTGTGAGACCAATATGAAGGTTGGCGTCCGAATAACCACTCAAATGAGGACTTTAATGGTGCAAAAAGAAAGGTGCCACCTAATACTGTGACATTTGCATGCAGTGAATACATTAGAGTGAACAGCGGTAAACCCCTTGAATAAACGAGAAGGTCCAAACATGACAAACATGTGGGCGAGACAAGGGCAAACTGCATGGACATGAAGATGCAGGTGGGTCATCATCAGTGATGTGGAGAGTACAAGTACTGTTCAACAGATGACTGCTCCACGAGACAACCACATACAGCACATGGCTTACCGATAGCATCTGGGGTGAAACCAGAACACCACTCTCTCACTATGTTAGCCAAATCCTCTGCACTTAATGGAGGGGGAGAAGAAGCTACACTGACCAACACCCAGCATTAAAGATGCACAATCATCCGTCACACAGCCCGAGGAAGAAGACATCGTTAAGGTGACATTGCGATCTGAGACAGGCCAAAAGACAGTGACTACTCGCTCACAGCAAGCACCGGAACAATTGTGTGCATCCAGCAGCATGCTCACATCAACAATGCTTCAATACACTCACTAACTATGATCTCATGAACAGCTGTGAGTCACAGCAGTTGATCCAATGGCAAATTACCAGTTAAAGATGACACAGCAGCATAGACTGCAAACTCATCAGATGCAAAAGTTGTGCATGATGCAGCAGACCAAACGAAATGGAACAGCTCACATTGTGATGAGGTGACACCGATCACAACCGGAAATGAATGTCAAATCTCACGTGGACTATCGATTTTCTGAGGAACATGGTGAACAACATCGCTGCCTATGCAGACAGCAAACTCATATCAGAAAGGTGGGCAGGAATCATCGCAAGTATGGTGAACAAGTGCAATAATGATAGCATCCAACGTATGATCAGCAGACCTCACACCCATGCCATGCAGATGCACCAAAGGCAACAATGAGCAGTATGGCAGATGAGCAGCAATGAATGAAAGCAGAAGCTGACAATGAAACTGACCCAGTGTACATGGCAAAGAGGCAGTAAGTTCAGACACAAAGCACCCACAGTATAATAAATGTGCATCGCCTGCAACACCATGCGGAATTGACAGCTAGTAGTTCACACACAGCAAATACGTTAGATCTAAGTGAGATAAACCCCTTAGACAGACAGGCAGGGGTGCAAACACGACAGATATGCAGGTGAGATGACAGCAAACTGCAAACATGAAGATGCAGGTGCAATAAACGGCCAAACACAGACAGCGTGAGAACCACGACAAGCAGCGGACAGTGAGAGATGATGATGGCAGACCCACAAGTCAGCCACCAACCAAAAACTGGGGCACAGTTTCAGCCACTCGGCAAGTGGAGCAGACAACGGGTGACATAATTATGTAAGCTCCACTGCACTTGCTTTTTTCAAACTGAATGAAGGATCATTCAGAACTTGATTTATTGCAGTTGAGGTTGACGCAATGAAACAACGCTTCAACTTTATTTTGTGCTCTGATCCGCAAGAATTTTCAATGGCCTGCTTGCCTTTGGCTGAGATGTGTCTCATTTCAGAGTGTGTTCCACTGCATGTTCTTTATCATCAGTGTTTCTGATGACATACACTGGACTATAACCTACAGTCTTCTTTCCTGCGATGTGGTTGCTGCATGTGTCAAGTGGAGACCATTCTGCAAGATGTGCTGCACAGCTCACTATGAATTCAATATGTCAATGCCATTGTGCACATAGTACATTTTGGCAATGTTATACCATCTGCTATATGTATGTCTCCAGATTTGCCATCGTCCAACTTTCTGGTCGGGCTCTTATTAGCATTTGTTAGAACTACAGCTAACTTGGTTTTTTTGCTACTCAGATTGTAGACTTGGTCCATTACACTTCAAAATTAAGGCACCTTCTCCAACCCTGTTTGTTACAGCCAAAGCATGGTGCCTTCATTGGGATCCGTTGATATGCACTGAGATATTCTGTGATCAGAAAATGCCAGAAACTGTGTCCAACTATCGCACAATCGGATAGCGAGTCACCGTGATCCAGAAAGACAAACACCAAGCTGAAACAGTCCAGAGTGGGCAAAGAAGACTTTACTGACAGCCTGGGAACATGGAACTGTGTGAAGGGGTCAGAAGGTGAACATGAGGTGCAGAAATGATGAGCGAGCCATGAGGAAGCATAGCCAATTACAAGGTGCAGCACGAGAGCAGAATGTGACTGGTTAGGCAACTCAGAAATGAACAAGTGTGCTAACTGAATGGAAGATAGGGTAGCAGACTGACGAACCCTGACAGGGCTGAACTCCCAGTTTCCTGACTGTATGATATGGAGAGGGGGCAGGGACGAGCTTTGTGACAGGTTTCAATGGATTGGAAACACAATATATGATCAGAAACGTGTTTCAGCAACTCAGCTGGCTCATTTCCAATCCACTATATAATCTACACTGTACATAGAAATAATAAGAGAGTTTTACACAGAGTTTCCCCATGCAGCAGTGCTCAGTTCTCATCTTGTCTATGCTAGGGTGTCATGCCCGACTACATCTATGTCTATTGCGATCACATTCTACGTCTCTAGGATTCTCGACACTGAGAGAGGCAGCACTCTCAGCAGTAGCCTCTAGCTTGACTCAGGTTTCAGCCAGATAAGTCACATTATCGCATTCTCGTATCTCATGCCATCGCATTTTGCTCGCATGCCACCAGTCATGAGTCTCAAACCAGGATTCCATCCCCATCAAATTCTGTAGCCTCGCTAGCACCCAGGAGTTTATTGTCAGTGCTCATTCCCATTGTCACAGATTTTCACCACAAAGTCTGCACGTGACTTTTCTCACACCACAGATCACGTGCTTCACCAATATCTCACGCCACTCAGCCACAGACATGATGCATAGAGATCAGGTGATAGTCCACATCACATGTTATGGTCCAGACCCGTGGATGATACGGTCGGACCTGTCTATTCCAGGATACAATAGAGGCACCCATTTGGGAACAAAGGGAACAAGGACTATTGTTATGCATCGGCCTTCCGCTTCCTATTAGTTTAGCCAGAAGCCTAGATAGGTACGATGTTCACACCAGAGAACAAAAGGGAAACTAAGATAGGCACGATGTGCACATGCATTACTGCGGCAACCATCGATCTTCCCACTTATTGTTCTACTTCCGAACATCCTATTGTTTCATGTATGGCCATTTGCTTATACCCATAGATAGGTAGCTTAGGTAAGATAGCCCACTGTACGTGTATATAAGACCAGCCATGTAGGGGATGAAACCTCAGATTGTTTCTCCTCGTCTACTACTCATAGCACTCACTGAGCTCACCAGCTCCTTCATATATCTCTCACCCTTTCCTGCATCTGCCACATCGACCAGTAAGTCAACAGGCTCTTGCGTCACATAGGGTTCAGGGGGGATACTTTTGGGATCAGGGGGATTAGGGCAGCACGTTCCACGTGACTGTCCCTTTTTAGTCTTTTTGATCTCTTGTCCGGTGTTACCGTGACACCCATTCAGAGACACCCAGGGGTTCATCATTGGTGCTCATTCCAGTCAGAAGCGCTCAGGGCTTCATCGTCGGAGCTTATCCCAGCTTGGAGACAGTTAGGGGTTGCTCGTCAGTGCTTGACCCAGCTCAGAGACAGTTAGGGGTTGCTCATCAGTGCTTGACCAGCACTTTCCAGATATAGAAGGTCCTCGTGCTCCAGCCCAGACCTTCAGCCACCACAGTTCATGAGTACGAAAGTCGCCAATCACATTCTACACCCACACATCCCCACATTCCAGCTTTTGACTGTTTCCCAGTTAGAGGCATCCATACAGTTGAGTCTGACACTCACTGATCCAGAACCTTTGACAATCTGACTCCATTCCAAGCATCACAGCTGAACAACTCATGGCCGCCTGTCACTGCATTATCATCTGAAGTTTCCAGTGACTGTAGCCCAAAGGGACCACGAACAAACAGAGCCCCAGTTCACCTTCTACCAGTAGGGGTTTGGTTAGGAGCACTGCTCACGGCCAGGACACAGTTGAGCATATCACCATATGACCTCTATTTGGCCAACCACAAACCACACAGTGGCAGTTCTGTGCATGTCTGCAACTCTATATAAACTGATTGCATGACATCTATTGATCTATCACCTCCCCAATGGCAGATATTTTGATGACCTCATTCATGCACAAGCTCAAGTCTCTCTGCCCTTCTTGCACCTGTCCTCTCCTCACTAAAAAAAAGGGAGATTATAGGTCTGCCTAGGTGAGAAAATATGACAATGCATTCGAGGATCATTCAATTGGGCTTTGCTGCTACTACAGTGCTTTAACGATATCATCGCTATGACACTCTCAGTCGACATTCAAGTTCAGGTGGAAATCAACTATATTGGAGGCTGAGCAGGTGCTGCGTTAAAGGTACGTGACCAGTTTTGATATATGTCTTCCATGGCAGGCTCAGATTCACAAGAATATATTGCCTGCTTAGCACTTGCCCCAAGCGATGTGTCACGTCTCAGAGGGTGTTTGGCTGCATTCTGTTCATCATCACTGGTGCTTCTGGTGACAAATGGTGGACTATAAGCTATGGTCTCTACCTTGCGATGAAGCTGTGATTATGTCAAATGGAGATCGTTCTTCCTCACATTTACTTCAATGGCATTGCGCACATAGGTACGTTTTGACAATGACATCCATCTGGTATATTTGTTTCTGGATTTATCATAGTGTGACTTTCTGCCCTGGCTCTTATCAGTTGTTAGAACCACAGCCAACCCAAATTGTAGGCTTCTTGTTCCATTACAATTCTACTTCAAGGCACCTTCTCCAATATTGTTTGCTACAGTCAAAGCATGATGCCTACATCAGGACATTGGTAGTTCCATTCACATCTGCAACTCTATATCAACTGACTGCATGAATCTGTCACAGCACCGCTGGACAAGAGATCAAAAAGACTAAAAAAGGAACGGTTACATGGAACGTGCCATCCTGATTCCCCTGATCCCTAAAGTGGCTTGAGAGCCTAACACTCACTTGTTGGCGAAGCAAGCATATGGAGGTGTGAAAGATATATGATGGAGCTGGTAAGCTCAGTGGGTGCTACAGTGGTAGACGAGGAGAAACAATCTAAAGTTTCATCCTCTACATGCTGGTCTTATATACGTGTACAGGAGCCTGATTACGTAACCTTCATTGTACTACTACTACAGAATAGATGATTGGCTATCTACATATCTAGGCGACTAAACTATACACAGAACAATAAGTGAGAGAATCTATCTGTAAGTAGAACAATAGGTGAGAAGATTGATGTTCTCCTGTGGCAACGGTGAGATGATCCATCCTATCATGGTAATGGCTATACCTTGAGCTGATTGCCTAGATGATCCTGATCAATAGTCCTTGTTCCCTTTGTTTCCAAATGGGTGCCTCTATTGTATCCTGGACTAGACAGGTCCGGCCATATCATTCGTGAGCCTGGATCATAACATGTGATGTGGACTATCACCTGATCTCTACGCATCACGTCTGTGGCTGAGTGGCATGAGATAATGGTGAAGCATGTGATCTGTGGCATGAGAAAAGTCACGTGTGGACTTTGTGGTGAAAATCTGTGACACTACTCCCCTCTCAAGGCTCATTGTCCTGAGGAGCCAAAACCTTTATTTCCCCTTCTTGTTGCTCACAACGGTTGGTAGCTTCTGGAGGGGAGTCCCTCAGCATAATATTCGAAGATTATCTGAGCTATCCTGTCTCCTGGCTTAATCAAAAATACGAAATCTGTTGTGTTGATCAGTATGACCTTGAGTTCTCCGGTGTAATCTGGATCAACGACTCCTGTGTCCATGTCAATTCCTCAAGCAGCCAGTCCACTACGTGGAGCTATTCATGTATAGGTATGTTTGGGAGGGTCAATGGTGACTCCTGTCCCTACCACAGCTCGTGAATGCGGAAGAAAATCGTGTGTTTCTGCTGCATAAATATCTCATCCTGCTGCTTCATTTGAGGATTTTTTCGGTGATTTGGCATTGTCTGTCATTTTATGATATAGGAAGAACTCGTCCGGGTGGTCGGACATATTGATTCTGTGTGTGGATATCGGTGCAACTTCATATGAGGATAATTCGAAGTGTTTTCCACCAAAAGTGATGACCCTAATTGGTGCTTTGGCTGCATCTGGGTGTTGTTGGTGGAATTCTTGAAGAAGCTCATCAGCGTTGGTGAGATTTGTTTGGGGTTCTCATGTATCATCGGAATGGTCATAGCCTTTCCATTTGACGAGGTATTGGACCCTTCCCCTCACAACCTTCGAGTCTAGTATTTCTTCAACTTCGAATTCTGGTTCTCCTTCGATTTCTATAGCTGGGGGCTTTGGGGGTTCATGGTTTGCGACCATGTCTTGATGGTATATGATCAACTTGCTAGCATGGAAGACCGGGTGAACCTTCATTTGCTTGGGCAATTCCAGTTTGAACGTGACTGGGCCTAGCTTCTGAAGTACTTTGTAAGGTTCAAAGTTTTGTGTGCCTAGCTTCGCAGATTTGACTTTTACTCTGAGATCCTTTCCCTTAAGTAGTACTAGTCTCCGACTTTGAATGGGACTTCTCCCTTTTTCTCGTCGAAGTACCATTTCATCCGTGAAGTCGAAACTTCCAATGCTGCCTTTGCCTGTTCTTGTGCCTCAGTTCAGTGGGTGAATAGATGTTCCAATGAAGGGTGACATATTGATTCATGTACGTCTGGTGCCATTTTTGGATGTCGGCCATATTCGACAAAGAATGGAGAAAGTGTGGTGGACTCATGGGCCTGGTTGTTGTATGAAAATTCTGCTGTTGGCAGGTAATAGACCCAATCATTCTGTCTATGGTTACAGTACATTCGCAGATACTGTTCCAACACCTGGTTAACCCTTTCTGTCTGACCGTCTGTCTGGGGGTGATATGCAGTGGACATTGTTGACTTTATACCGAGCTTCTGGCAGAACTCCTGGAATAGTTTGCTTGCAAACTGAGTACCTCTGTCTGAGATAATCTGGCGCGGCAATCCGTGGAGTTTGAAGACTTCATTATAGAATATGTTATCGACTTGCGACGATGTGACTGTGTCGTCCATTGCATAAAAGTGCACTCGTTTCGTGAGTCTGTCTATGACGACAAGTATTGCCATCTTCTTTTCTCCCCTAAAGTCCATGGCTGGAGAAAGTTGAGTGATAAGATTGATGGTGATGATCTCCCATGGTTCTCCTGGTACGTCATTGGGTTATAGTAGTCTGTACAGTTTTTTCCTTGAGTACTTGTTGCGTTGACAACTGTCGCAACCTTGTACGTATTGTTTAAACATTACGGACATTCCTGGCCACCAATAATTCTGAGTAATAAGCTCCAACGTCTTGAACCTGCCGGGGTGTCCAGCTGGTAAGGTGTCGTGATGGAGTTTTATTAGGTCAAGGCGTAGCTGTTGATCCTTGGGGACATAAACCTTTCCACGATGGAGCAGCAGTCCATGCTCAAAGTTCCATTCTGCGAGGTTTTTTCCAAATTCGCACCGTCCTGTAGTCAAAAGTGCACAATAATCCTTGGTCATCATGTCGTCTGTGAGTGCCTTCTTGATCCTTTCCAGTAGTTGAGCATCATCAACTTCAGATGCGTGAGCGGGTCGAATCGCATTGATAGCAAAAAATTCAGGTTTTAACAGCATTTGATTCGAATTGTCGCTGTCTACCCCCCTCTCATGGTCTGGCCTCCTGGACAGAGGATCGGCACATAACATTGTCTTTCCAGGTTGGTGACTGAGTATAAAATTGAAACGTGTGAGGAATAATGCCCAGCGTGCTTGGCACTGGGATAACTTCTGTGCCTGGTGGAAGTATGTAAGGTTGAGATGGTCTGACCAAATCTCAATGGGTTCTGGGTGTCCTTCTAAGTAGTGCCGGTATTCTTCTAGTGCTCGAATGATTGCAAGCATTTCCTTGTCGTAAATCTCATAGTTTCGCTCATGTTCATTGAGTGATTTAGAGTAATATGCAACTGGATGCCATAGCTTGTCTTCCCCTAATTGTTCGAGTACTGCACCAGTTGCGTAGTCTGAGGAGTCAGTCTCTAGACGGTATGGTGCAACGTCGTTGGGGAGTTGTAAGATCGGGGCTGATGTAAATGCCGTTTTGAGTGCACTGAAGGCTTGGTCTTGCTCTTCCTTCCATTGCCAGGGCACGTCCTTACAGGTGAGAAGTGTTAAAGGTCATGCGAGTTTCGCAAAGTCCTTTATAAATTGCCTGTAGAAATTCACGAATCCTAAAAAGGCTTGTACTTGTTTGACCTTTGTAGGTGCGGGCCAGCCAAGCACACCTTCAACTTTAGCAGGGTCCATCTGTACCGAGTTCTTGCTGATGATCATTCCAAGATACTCGATTGAGGACTGTTCGAAAAAGCATTTGTCTGGTTTGGCATATAAGTCATTGTCCGGAGGCGCTGAAGAACTGCTTTTACTAGATGTCGGTGTTCATCGAGATCGTCCGTAAAAATGAGGATGTCGTCTAAATAGACTACCACCTTTCCAGTACGAACTAAGTCTTCAAGGACTGTATTCATCATTGTCTGGAAGGTACTGGGAGCATTGCAGAAACTGAAGTACATTACTGTGAGTTCGAAGAGACCGTGATGCGTGATAAAGGTGGCTTTTTCTTCGTCTCCTTCCCTAATCCTTATGTTATTGAACCCCCATCTCAGGTCGAGCTTAGTAAATATACTAGCATGTGAGAGCCTGTCAATGAGGTTCGAAATGCGGGGGAGTGGGACCTTGTTCTTCTTTGTTACTGCGTTGAGGTTCCTGTAGTCTTGTATGAGTCTCAGTGATCCGTCTTTCTTTTTGACAAAGAAGACAGGTGCTGCGGTTGGACTTCTTGATCTCTTGATGTAACCTTTAGCCAACTCTTGGTCTATCCACGTGTCAAGCGAATTTCTTTCCTTAGGTTCATAGGATATACTGTAACTTTGCCGGGCATGGTAACGATGCCTCTGGAACAAGTTCGATTGGATGATCGTAGGGCTTTCTTGTGGGCATTCGTTCTGACTGCTTCTTGGAGAACACATCGCCATACTCGTGGAAGTGTTTAGGAACATAGGCTGACCAGTAGTCTTTGTCCTGTTCTCCTTTTTGCAGCACTCTATCCTGATTCCTCTTGGTGTCAAGGCCCATAATGAGTGATGCTACAGCTTGTGCATCAGGATCTTCTGATAATGACACCCATCTAATGAAGCTGTCCATGTCATTCCAGTTGTCACCTAACTCCTGGAAACTGATGAACTCCATCAGGTCTTCAATGTGGGGGATGTTTGTGTCTTCCAGGTCCTCCTCCTGGACTGCTATCTGTGAGGGTGCTCATCTTTGTGGGCACTGGGTGAAATCGACTGTGAGTTTCCCCCAATCCACTTTGGGGTTATGCTCCTTGAGGAAACTCATGCCTAGTATAATGTCTTTGTGTCCTATATCGGTAACCAAAAGGCTTTGTCTGCTTGTGTGGTTTCTGATGGTTATACTTAGAAGAACCCTTTTCTTAATGGTTCCACCCTTGTTGTGAGATGCATCTGCATTATAAACCCTGATCTCCTTTTCAAGTGAGATCGTAGTGAGATTCAATTGATCAACCAGCCGTGGGTTGATGTAACAAGAATATGCTCCTGAGTCGAGGAGTGCCTCAGTCTGGACTTTCCTTACTCCCTGTTTGAGGTGAACAGGTAAATCGATCGCGTGTTTTGATGAACCAGTAGATGCGATGTATAAAAAACTTGATACTGGTACATGCAAGAGTGAGTAGGTACTATTACAATGTCTATGGGAACTCTGGCCAGACCTCAGAGAACCCGCCGAAGAAAATCCTCATCGTCTTCTACCTCCGTGATCCTAGCTGCTTCGACGGCTGGTTCCAGTTCTGCCTCCTTGTCCTTTCCCTTTGCATCGTAGCTGGCGATGAAAGCACGGACTGCTTTTTTCCTCGCCTTGCTGTCATCGGAGCTGATGGATGATGTTGCTGTCGATATTGCCCTGGTTGCTTGACCCCGCTTTGGCATTTCAAATTTGCCCTTGTACTTGGGGTCTGGGCATCGCTGTTTAAAAATGAAGAGGTGTTTCCCGCATCGTGCGCACAGCTTCTTTTCCAGCCATCCTTCTTGCTCCTTGGTAAGTGTGGATACTCGATCCACAACCATTGCGTTAGGGTCCTTTAGGGCTTGTGGTGCCGATGATGTTGTTGTAACCGTTCCGCATTGTCCTGCCTTGTCGGCTCTGAACTTGGACTCCAATTGAAGGCATAGGTTGAGGTATTCCGGCCATGTGATGGGGTCAGCAATTCCTAGACTGTCTCATGTGACCATTGCCTGGCGTACGTCCTTGCTTCGATGTTCAGCAATGTAACCGATGAGTGCAGTGTGCCCTAAGTTGGTCTTAGTGGCCCATTGCTGGAACTGTTCTGTGAAAGATACCATTGTGGGATATGTCTTACTGCAGATCTCCTTCAAATGCTGCTGCACATCCTTGTCCAGGTCGAGGGTCCTGTAGTTTACTTTGAGAATGTTGACGAAGTCTTCCCATGTGCCAAGTGCTTGTCGTGCCGCTGCCCTGATCGTGTATTCGGACATGTATGTGAATGCGCCACCTTCCGCAAGGCTGTGGTAATCTTGTGTTCGTCATCGTTGATCTCGTTCCACCGCATCCATATACCGAGTTGTTGGAGCCAGTCTTCCAGACTTCCTTTCCCCGAGTAGTGTGGAGGCTCAGCAATTTTGATGCGTGGCTTGTGCGATTGGACCGTCTCAGATGTTTGACCTTGTGTCACAGTGATGCTGCTTGCTTTGAGCGAAGCTAGCTCATGTCGCAGCTTTGTGTTAGCTGACTTGATTTCCATCATCTCTTTTCCAATGTTCAACATTGCCGCTTGTGTACCTGAGAGCTCATCGTTGAGCACCGTTATGTGGGCATCTTGCATGTTGATCCTGTCCTTGAGCTTCCCATTTTCCGTTTGGAGGACTGCCTCCTTTAACTGGTGCTCGTTCTTGTTGTTCTGGATCAACGATTCGAAGGCCCTCTTGTGTTCGTACATTTTGTTGCTGAGCACATTGTAGACCTTGGCAACTTTGGTGCTGACCATGAGCTTCATCGCGATGATTACCCATTCACAGATGTGATCCGGGACTTCACTGGGAGCGGACTGTCTAAGTGCATCTTCTAGATGCTCAAATTGATGCCCTTCAAACTCCCAGGTGGGAGGAACATAGGCAGGTAAGAGTGATGGTGTCGGGGATGTGGGTCCTCTGACTTGTGATGCAGAATCCTGGGGTCCTAGTCCAGGTTCAGGTGAGTTGTGCTGCGAGGTGCATGGGGTGCTGCCATCATGTGCTGATTCAACATTGGTGTGAAGAATATCGTCCATTCTTTGCCTGAACGTGGATGTGTACGCACGATCGGCTCCCTCCATTGTGATGTAAAGATGTGTAAATTAATACAAAAAGTGCAAATATCTCTTTTTAGAGATGAAAACCAGGGCTTTGGTGATTTCCTGCAGCCTTTCCTCCTTTCCTATCTGCTTGAAACTAATCCCTCCTATCTCCAAATAGACCGTGTTGATCACCTGCTTCTCAATGAATGTGTATGTGCACGTGCCGGTGTGAAGGTCAGCGCAGACCTTATCGAGTTCTGTGGCAAGGCTATAGATGGGTCCTTGGTGCTCGTCCTTGAGACGGTATGAGAATGCTCCTAGTATAGGCTGGAGCCTGAAGTGGGTAGCATCTACCTGCTTTGTAAGGGTCTCGATGTGGATTGTTGGCCTGACTCTGGATGGGAGTGGGTGAATGGGATGGGCAATGGTGTTGGTTTTGATAAAGTTCAGCAGTGGCCGGACTGGGATGGGAGCAATGATGGGGGGAGGAACTGCGTTGGAGGTGATAAGCTCTGGGGGTGGTGCCAGCTTGCGACTACCAGTGGTAAGGCATCCTTTTCTGGGCTTGTAGCATTCAAGCGGTGGGGTGCGATCACGTGGCTTGCAGATGATTCCGCGCTTTATGATGTGCATTGTATCGACAACCCTGGCTGCTGCGCGCTGCCTGTCTGTGGACGATGCGCCTAGTGAGGCAAGAGTGAGGAGCCTTCCGTGCTCCTTGTTGGTTTCTTGATGCTTGTAGTGAGTGTCGAGGTCAAACCTGGGGTGGCCTTGCACTTTGAAGCTTTGGGCAGCTCAGAGTCTTGCTGAGGCTCACGCCGGGTAGAGGTCAGATTGGAATGTTTGTCAAAAAAGCCGCGCGCTATGGCTGAAACTGCTTGCACTGAAAATACGTGGCCACTTATGTTAGACACTAAGCAGGGGTGCAGAAAATGTCAGATTGTTTCTAATGTCACGGTAACACCAGACAAGAGATTAAAAAGACTAAAAGGAACAGTCACGTGGAACGTGCCGCCCTGATCCCCCTGATCCCAAAGTATCTCCCTGATCCCTATGTGGTGCAAGAGCCTGTTGACTTACTAGTCGATGTGGCAGATGCAAGCAAGGGGTAGAGATATATGAAGGAGCTTGTAAGCTCAGTGAGTGCTACAGGTAGTAGACGAGGAGAAACAATCTGAAGTTTCATCCTCTACATGGCTGATCTTATATACATGTACAGTGGGCTATCTTACCTAAGCTACCTATCTACGGGTATAAGCAAATGGCCATACATGAAACAATAGGATGTCCGGAAGTAGAACAATAAGTGGGAAGATCGATGGTTGCTGCAGTAATGCATGTGCACATCGTGCCTATCTTGGTTTCCCTTTTGTTCTCCGGTGTGAACACCGTACCTATCTAGGCTTCTGGCTAAACTAATAGGAAGCAGAAGGCCGATGCATAACAATAATCCTTGTTCCCTTTGTTCCCAAATGGGTGCCTCTATTGTATCCTGGAATAGACAGGTCCGACCGTATCATCCGTGGGTCTGGACCATAACATGTGATGTGGACTATCACCTGATCTCTACGTGTCACGTCTGTGGCTGAGTGGCATGAGATATTGGTGAAGCACATGATCTGTGGTGTGAGAAAAGTCATGTGCGGACTTTGTGGCAAAAATCTGTGACACAGACCTTGTCAAGTTCTGTGGCGAGGCTGTAAATGGGTCCCTGATGCTCGTCCTTGAGGCGATATGTGAACGCTCCTAGTATGGGCTGGAGCCTAAAGTGGGTAGCATCTACCTGCTTGGTGAGCATCTCGATGTGTATCATTGGTTTGACTCTGAATGGGAGTGGGCAAATAGGATGGGCAATGGTGTTGATCTTTATAAAGTTCAGTAGTGGCTGAACTGGGATGAAAGCAATGATGGGGGGAGGGAACGCGTTAGATGTAATAAGCTCTGCAGGTGGTGCTGGCTTGCGACTACCAGTGGTAAGGCATCCTCATCTGGGCTTGTAGCATTTGAGCAGTGGGGTGTGATCACGAGGCTTGCAGATGATTCCGCACTTTATAATATGTGTGGTATCAATGACCCTAGCTACTGCGTGCTGCCTGTCTGTGGACGATGTGCCTAGTGATGCAAGTGTGAGGAGCCTTCCATGCTCCTTGTTGGTTTTCTGACACTTGTAGTGGGCATCGAGGTTGATCCTGGGTGTGGCCTTGCACTTTGAAGCCTTGGGCAGCTCAGAGTCTTGCTGAGGCTCACGCCGGGTAGATATCGGATTGGAATGTGTGTCAAAAAAGCTGCACGCTATGGCTGAAACTGCTTGTGCTGAAATATGTGGCCACTTGTGTCAGACACTAAGCAGGGGTGCAGAAAATTGTCAGATTGTTTCTAATGTCACAGCACCACTGGACAAGAGATCAAAAAAACTAAAAAAGGAACAGTCACATGGAACGTGCCATCCTGATCCCCCTGATCCCTAAAGTGGCTTGAGAGCCTAACACTCACTTATTGGTGAAGCAAGCATATGGAGGTGTGAAAGATATATGATGAAGCTGGTAAGCTCAGTGGGTGCTACAGTGGTAGATGAGGAGAAACAATCTAAAGTTTCGTCCTCTACATGCTGGTCTTATATACGTGTACAGGAGCCTGATTACATAACCTTCATCGTACTACTATTACAGAATAGATGATTGGCTATCTACATATCTAGGCGACTAAACTATATATGGAACAATAAGTGGGAGAATCCATCTATAAGTAGAACAATAGGTGAGAAGATCGATGTTCTCCTGTGACAATGGTGAGATGATCCATCCTATCGTGGTAATGGCTATACCTTGAGCCAATAGCCTAGATGATCCTGAACAATAGTTCTTGTTCCCTTTGTTCCCAAATGGGTGCCTCTATTGTATTCTGGAATAGACAGGTTTGGCCGTATCATCCATGGGCCTGGACCATAACATGTGATGTGGACTATCACCTGATCTCTACGTGCTGTGTCTGTGGCTGAGTGGTGTGGGATAATGGTGAAGCACGTGATCTGTGGCATGAAAAAAGTCACGTGCGGACTTTGTGGCAAAAATCTGTGACAGAATCTATCGACGTATCACCTCCCTAATGGCAGATCTTGCAACGACCTCATCCCTATACGAGCTCAAATCTCTCTACCCCTCTCATGGTGTGTCGAGCCCGATAATGTGGTTGACAACCCATGGTACCTTATCACCACAGTGGCTTTCAGCATAAGTGGTCAGCCAGAGGCTGTGCCACTCATCTACAAGTATGCATTGAATGAGCTGAAGCAGGAGCAGGACATGGAGTTGCCACAGGGTGCACTAGAGCAGTGTATAAGACTTATGGACAGGCTCAGGGAGGCGTTGCTGCAATCTACCCTGCTGTGTGGGGCCTCGAGGGTATGCAGCAGGTGACAGCACAAGGACCAATCACATTGACGTATATTATCTTCAGGTCATTGAAAGCTACTATGTTCTTTCCAAGGTCATCCCTGAGTCTCTTCACAGCAAACATGTCCAACGGTAAGCCTACAATGCTAAAGGTGACAACAACAGCTGACAAAAAGTATGCACACCCACAGTGACACAACCAAGAGCTTGAACTATTATCATGAGATGGGAGAGAACAACGTCCACTTTATGTACCATGAAAGAGCAGATGCCTTGAACAGGCTCGAAAAGATCTATGCAGATGTCAGTGAGTCCACGTGAATATTTGCAACCTTTGCCAGTCCATCTTCATATGCAATTAATGGCAGGTTGGTGGGTGCATTCAATCAGCTATGGGATCACATACACTGGGACAAACCTTCTTAAACTGATGGAGACAAACTTCGTGACCGCTGCAGTGATTGTGCCCATGGATGCTCCTCAACAGCTTGGCTGGCAGCTGGCGAATGCGAGGAACATGGGAGCAATGCTGGAGGAGGTGTGAGCAGTTCGGGAAATTGCAGTGAGGATTGCCGAGAGGTCGGGTGTGCAGTGGGAGGATGGGGTGCCAGAGGTTAATTGATCTAAAATGATTAATGACTGTATGCATTAATGTCACTAGCAATGCCTCTCCACCAGTGAAAGATTGCCTGGTGCATGTTCTCCTTCAGCATGCCAGAGAATGGATTCTCAAGTGATCAAGTGCTTGAGTGTGGTTGATTTCAAAATATGAATATGTGAGCACGCAGAGAACCTTGTGTCGCAAGGTGCGAAAGGCATTCAAGCTTATCTCACAAGTCGGAGAGGCGCAATCAGCATTCTGCCCAGTTGACAGAACATCCATGTGAGGCACACCATTGTCTTGTGGGCCTGGCCTCTGACATTCACATGAAAATGAAACCATCCAGGGATGCAATCAAGTTGGCCAGCTTATGGAACTCAATTCTCTCATAGGGAACTATCGCCTTGTCATTAGGTTCGTGACT
Source organism: Laetiporus sulphureus 93-53 (assembly GCF_001632365.1). NCBI lineage: Eukaryota > Fungi > Basidiomycota > Agaricomycetes > Polyporales > Laetiporaceae > Laetiporus > Laetiporus sulphureus. The sequence goes on from NW_024468540.1 coordinate 42,374, forward strand.
TGTGTGATGTTGACGTTAAAATCAGTCTCTGGCTGACGCTGTCTGGGCATACCTGGACTGATGTGGCTGATCATCGATTTTGAACCAGCCCAGCGATGATGTGCATCGATAGTGTTGAGAAAGCTGAACCTCACGACCGAGGCTCAGGGACAAGCCGAGGTATCGAGGCCCTCACAAATGAAGAGTTCGGACCAATGTGGCTGAGGGATTATATAATATTTTCTAATGTGTACACATATATATTAAGGAATGCCATATTAGGAAGATCTGTATCTTTCCGCATCCTCCTTTATCCTCAATGCTCACCCGTGTTCCATCCCTGAATCCAAGGGACAATAGATAGCATTTCTTTCAGGGAAGTCCGTCGTCCAAGATATGTGTTAGCAATCATCGCTTCCTCACTTCGACTTCAAATTGGTCAAGCAGAATGTTATTTCTGGGAATGCTAGTTAGTAGTGTGATGTTGAGGTTAAACTGTATTCTTCCCTGGCTCGCCTGTCCGGGGATACTATCACTGATGTGACTGAACATCAATTTTGAATTGTCATGTCTATGTTCCTCATCAATAGCATGGCATGCTTTATTCGGGGATGCTGTCTGTCACAGTATTAGGTGGCACCTTTCTTTTTGCACCATTAAAAGTCCTCATTTGAGTGATTATTTGGACGCCAACCTTCATATTGATCTCACAAAGTGGATACTTGGACAAACAGCACAATACTGCCACATACATTGCAGATATGACTGTGTCTACCACATGACCACCAAGCACCCATGATTCAGCCACCCAGTCATGTGACACTGGCCACTTGCCCAGAAAGGAACCCATTAGACCATCAAGCTAGCAAGTACCTGATTCACCACTCAAAATAGTGGCACCACTTTGCCACCTAGCCAATAGGCAGGCACCACAGAGGATCCCCCTACCAACCAGCATACAGTATAGCCAGGTACAGGATAGGCTGAATCTTCTCACAACCTTATCCAGATGAAGACTGATTGTCCCACTCATTGTTCTGAGTTTGGACAGATCCTCTCATCTAATGTTGTAACCATTGTGATGTGCTCTGTTGGCTATCACCCATTGGCCCCTCAACAGTGGGCTCACTTACAGGCAATTGTCTTATTAGATTAGATAGGATTACCTCGGCGTATCCATGGCCTTTGTAGATAGTTGCCATAATGAATACAAAACCATTACTGGTTTTGGCTATATGTTCACATGTAGATATCTGAGGTCTCACAGTAGCACAATGCCAGGGGCCCTGCCCTACATGTATATAAGTACCCATGAGGAAGCTGGGTATCCTTAGCTTCATTCATCTATTTCATGTGGCTTTACAAGCCATCACCTCCTCTTTGTGTGATATAAGGCTAAGGGCCCTTTGAGCCCCTTTTTATAGGCTGCATGTCACTGCATGCCTTTTTGACCTAGCCCCCTTGTGGCAGGTCCTTATTTTGATTTTTGTGCAGGTCACTGAGCACGGCTAGCACCTTGCAGCCATTTTCTTGCCTTTTGGCAGGATTCATGATGTGCTGTGACACTGTCACATGAGGCATGCATTTGTGCCCATTCACAGCCAGCACGTATTCTCGTCCAAATTCATCGTAAGTATTTCCCCAACACTCCCATCTTGGAGCGAACATAGAAGCCTCTGTCGACATCTTGCATTCTAGAGCCTTATGATGCAGTTGAAGGGCACACCACGCATGTCTTCTCATGTATGTATGCCATCCTGTTCACGGTTCTCTTCACACTCTCTTACACTCTGCATCCATATATAATGCCTTCTTCACATTTCACTCATTCCTCAGTCTTATCCTTGACGTCCAGATGGCCTCCCTGAAAGACATTCAAACTTGGACCCAAATCTTTCACGATGCTCATAGCAACGTCTCTTCACAAGTGCGAGATGAACTGATTCGTGTTGGTGCTTCAGCCAGCTGCAAGGGCAATTACTCAGATTCAGTCATCAAGTGCTTGAGCTGTCGTAGTATTAGGTGGTAACTTTCTTTTTGCACCATTAAAGTCATCATTTGGCAACCACAAGTGGTTATTCGGACGCCAACCTTCATATTAGTCTTAAAAAGTGGATACTTGGACAAACAGCACAATACTGCCACATACATTGCGGATACAACTGTGTCTACCACATGACCACCAAGCGTCCATGATTCACCATCCAGTCACGTGACACTGGCCACTTGCCCTATTCAAAAGTTATCAGGGGTTGGTCACGTGACACCAGGCCACTTGGCCAGAAAGGAACCCTTTGGACCATCAAGCTAGCAAGCACGCAATTCGTCACTCAGATAAGTGACACCAACCCTATTGGCTACTCCATAGTGGCCTCATGTCGCCGCTCAATAGTGGCACCACTTTGCTGCTCAAATAGTGACACCACCTTCAGGCAATTATCTCATTGGATTAGATAGGATTACCTCAGTGTATCCATGGCCTTTGTAGATAGTTGTCATAGTAGCTACCAGAACCTAATCGGTTATGGTATCATGTTCACATGTAGGTGTCAGGGGTATTTACCTTAGTATAGTGACTGAGGTCCCTACCTGCATGTATACATATAAGCACCCATGAGGAAGCTAGGTATCCTTAGCTTCATTCATCTATTTCATGCAGCTTTACAAGCCATCACCCCTCTTTGTGTGATATAAGGCTAAGGGCCCTTTGAGCCCCTTTTTGCAGGCTGCATGTCACTGCATGCCTTTTTGGCCTGACCCTTTGTGGCAGACCCTTATTTTGGTATTTGTGCAGGTCACTGAGCACGGCTAGCACCTTGCTGCCATTTCCTTGCCTTTTGGCAGGATCTATGATGCACCATGACATGGACGTGACAGAATTATATACATTTGAGCAGCCAGAGGATGGCAAACTGCAAGCACAGGTAGTTTTCAAGCTTGTCGTCAAAGAAGGTGGGCGGCCTGTATAGCTGTGAGACAAATATTGCTGAGAAGGCGATAGACATGTGCAGCGGATACAATTTAATCCAGGGTGCATGCCTCGTGTTCTTGATAGATCAGTACATGGACTAAGCTCCTGTTTGATTAACAACTGAAGGCTTAATGTTGCACTTTGATAGTTGCTCGTCGAGTGCTATTGTATCGAAAGGACTCACTATTAGTGATGGTAGCTTCGAGGCTGTCTCCCAATCCATCAACATCGTGTTCTATGCTGGAACTTCTCCGTGCGTCATGTCTTATCATTGTCTATGACCAATCTGTTGACTTTCCCGGCCAGCCCGCTGCACGGCCAGGAATTTGGGAGTCACCTGCTCTCTAGAAGATGGCTCCACAGGGCCAAACCGATGGCCCGTCCCATTGTAGCTGCACCCTATTATATACACACGCACTACTACTCTTCCACGCCGGTGGTGCAGGTCACACTGGGGCCTCTCGCATCTGCGCTCCATGCCCAGATTCCAACACGCCCCCTCGACCTAGCCACTGCTGCATCTATCCCATTGTGGGCCACACACCTGTATCACACTCCCTGTCTCCAGAGATGCCGGTCTCCATTTCATGTGCTTCCCTGCCTGCCTCGGTCCATATGCCAGTTCCAGCACCCCCTGATCTTGGGTTCCGGTCTCCGTACCATGTGCATCCCGTACGTGCCCATTTTCAGTGACTTCCTATAGCACGTCCATGCGCTCGTCACTCACTCAGTCTGCACGCCAGTCCCAATGCTCCTTGGATTCGGGTCTCGATCTCCGTTCCATGCGCTCTCCATGCAAGCACCTCGCTCGGCTTTTCTTCAGCGCTCTGCATGCTGTGGCTGTGCCGCTTCGTCGGACTGCTGACCTGTCTCGCTCAGCATCTGCTCAGCCCACCCTCTGATGCCCTGCTCTGCCCATCACCTTGCTGGTAGGCCCACCCTCATGCGGTGCCCACCTCCTGTGCCTGGTGTCTTGTATCACCGCAGCGGCGCCCCGTGATCAACTCTCTGGCCCTCACCCTCCTGCCCTCGACCTCCTGATCCCACCTCTGCCTGGTTGCACCTGTCCCTCAGCTGCCCTGCAGCCTTCACACCTTGGCAACCTGCCCCAGCTCCCAGCCCTTGACCTGCCAACTGGATCACTCACCAGCCAGCATCCTGGTCCCCCCAGCAGGAGCCTCGTAGTTGATGGTTTCACATCGATTGCGGTGAGTGCCCCTTGGTCAATGGTTATCGGTTTGTGTTGACTTTCCCGCCAGCCCGCTGCACGGCCAGGAATTCGGGAGTCGCCCGCTCTCTAGAAGATGGCTCCACGGGGCCAAACCGATGGCCCGTCCCATTGTAGCCGCGCCCTATTATATACACGCGCGCTACTACTCTCCCACGCCGGTGGCGCAGGTCGCACCGGGGCCTCTCGCATCTGCGCTCCGTGCCCAGATTCCAACACAATCTGACGGAATACCCCTGCAGCGGAGACAAACTGCGTGTAATCAATGAAACGACTTCTGTGGGCTCCCGTGTCATTACCGCAAAGACGGAAGTGAGCGATCACCACAATTGTGAGTGAGGCTCCCTTGGCCTTACATTATGTTTTCAGGTTTGGAATGTATCAACCAATCGACTTGTTGCGTCTGGTACTCACACGAAGATGAAGCCGACGACGTCTCAGCTCAAACTCTAGGACATTTTGAGGTTCTTCCGGTACCTCGCATCTGTATGAATTGTGCAGATTTAGACGTATACATAGGGTAGTAGAATGACAGTCATAGCGCTTTTATCACGGCATTACAGTCCTACATTGTCAAATTGACAGTCGTGAGGAAGAGTGAACGCTCGACGTTCTAAATTCGGCTTTGCTCGTAATAAAGCTGAGATAGCGTATACATTCAAAGTTGCATGTAATACAACTCTTGATCTCACACAGTGTTATGTATTATCAACCGCATGAGTGAGCGAAGCTACCGTGTAGCTAATGGTTCACGATGGGAGTGACCGGGCAAAGTTATTCAATAGGTACATGATGACGATGACGACTACTGATACAAAAGATTTGACTTCCCACTGCACTACTTGGTGACCAGCACCTTCAATAGACAGTCTACGCAGCGACCACCCTTCAAAAACCACCTTTAGACCATGACCTCAGTGATCCTTTGTAGGGTCCTCGGTAAGAGACCCGTTGCGCTAACTATCCACGCTGTGGTAATATTGCTGGATTGACAACATTTTCGTAAGTCCCTGAATTATATATGCTGCTCATGTACAAACGAACGATCGTCCCGGCGGATAGAGAGACACTACTCCAGCGTACGCAAGGGTCAGTGAAAGGCGAATTACCAGCACCCTCTCAGTTGAGCCGCGAGCCTCGGCAATTCGAACGTTCGAACGTCCGGGACAAAGTTCAGCGCTATCCGAGGTGGTAGTATGCCCAGCATATCCCTTGGACAATTTCCTTAAGCCTCCTGCCTGGAGCGGATGACTCAGAACTTCGAAGCGATGCAGACAAATTCTGGCGTATTCGAACACAGCGAATGATATTTAGATGAGGTAGAACCCCGCTCTCGCAAGTTGTTCCTTATCTCGACCCGCCTCAATGGCAACAATCGCAAGCCAGACATTCCTCCGCCAGCTCAAGTCCATCTTCCCCTCACCCACCCTAACGACTCCCGATGCTGTCATAGCTCAGCCGTGGTACCTCGTCGCGGCGGTGGCCTTCAGCGCTAGCCGCAAGCCCGAGGCAGTTCCCGTTGTATATGAGTTTGCACTGAACGAGCTGAGGCTCGTGCAAACCGCGGAGCCACCGGAACGTGCGCATGAGCAGCAGATGAGGTTGACGAGTAAAGTCCGGGAGGCGATCCTGCAGTCTGGGTTGCTTAGCGGGTTCCCGAGGGTATGTGGCACTGAAGCAGGCATGATTCCGAGAGGCTAAGCAGTTCGTCAGGTCATCGAGAGCTTGATCGCGCTGCAAAAAGTCACTCCTGAGAATTTACGCAGCACACAGGTACTACGGTAAGTTTGGTCCACGCATGCTCGAATCTTTAGTTCACGTTGAACCGCGATTGGAATACTTAGCAATTCGACACAAACCGTCGAGCAATATGCGAAGGACGGAGAGAAACTATTCCGATCCATGTACCGCGAGACTGCAGACCCCGTCCAAAGCCTCCTTGACTCCGCATACCTTGATTTAGGTGAAAACAATTCTATTGCTCACATAAACACGAACTGAAGCTCATGTTGCAACATAGGATGGTGGTGCAATACGGTCGGCTACGGCATCACTTATGGCGGCACGGATGTTCTCACACAAGTCGAGACAACCTACGCGATAGTCGCTGCGCTCATAGCGGTTGACGCGCCGCGGCAAGTGGGCTGGCACCTTGCGAACGCGCAGCATGGCGGGGCAACGAGAGAGGAGGCAAAGGCCGTGAGAGAGATCGCAATGAAGGTCGCGGAGCAGGCTGGCGTGAAGTGGCAGGATGGCGTGCCGGATGTCGAGTAATGCCGAACGGATGATAATGTTGAACGGAGAACATCGAACTTCCACGTCTTGGATTGGCTTGATTGATTGGCAGTGCATCGTCCCTCCAGCGGCCGCTCAGTCATTTGGACGCTTGAGATCGGGAGTTGTGTAAGTACGAACCTTAACGGAGACAGATTACCAGTCTTTCCGGACATGAAGATGAACTCACCAGCGACCTTCCACAACCCGGATTGTTCAACGAACTTGATTGCAGAAACCCTAGATACAAATGCAGAGATTGACAAAACACAGACAATATATATACATCAAACATATATAGGAGACGACCAAAAGAGATCTACAACCGAATTGCAAGCCTAGCTATATGTACAGACAGAAGATATACATACAGATGCGGGTATTCGGAAAAATACACCAAGGAGATAGGACGTGGAGCGACTCAGAGTCAGGTAGTTGACTTATGTACATGTCCGTGTCCATGTCCAAGATCAAGAGGCGATAAATAGAGAGAACAAGGTATGCGAGATGCCGTTGTTTCGTGTCGTGTGGTCGTGAATTTTCGTTGTGATCGCTGCCTGTGGATATGTAGGTCCTATTCGCAAACACCGTTGGTCGCGCCATCGTTATCGTCCTGCGAGCACTCTCCTCCTGACGCTCACGCCCGTCCCCGGTTGCGCGTCCTTTTCTCGTGTCGCGCCGTACCCCTTCCTCGCACGCGGGTCCTCCGACACCGATGGTATGTCTCCGCTCCTCACCAGATGGTGCCAGTACAGTAAATCGCCTGCCTTCAACTTTTCCGGCGCGGGCGGCGGAGGGAGAGGAGGGACCACCATTCTGTGTGACTGGCTGGAGTCGAGATCGGCAACGCTCGGAGAGTTGGCGCCAGCAGTGATTGAACGGGAGTTGGGAGGCGTCGGGGGAAGCTGTGCCATCGAGAAAGATGAAAAGCCTTCGACGGGAGCCGTCGATCGATGACTCGCACCGCTGCGGGAGGCAATGACAGGCGATACAGGGAGACGAGTCTCGTTAGACAGCTCGGTCCCAGTCGAGGGGTCTTCCAGGGATAGCGATGTCCTTGAGGGTAGAAGATCATGGCTCGAGGTGAGTACAGACATAGAGTCGGCCGTAGTGGACGCCGAGAGAGTAGGATGCACCGCCTGCGCTCTCGACAGAGGTGGCGGCGCCGGAATCGATGTTCTCGTCAACGAAGGCCGCAGCGGCAGCCTGTTCATCGTCCGCATCGCATGCAAAGGCGGCATCAGTGGCGGCCGCGGCTGCTCAGAGAGCACGCCATGCTCCCCGGGCACGTACCGCCGCTCCTCCGCATCGACCTCCTTCGCGTAGAACACGAACCGATGCCCATTTGTCGCACGCTGGCTCGCCGAGATCGACGATGTACACCGCCGGCACGGGCTCACGATCGTGTACCCCACTGCGCTTCCGCAGCCATGGCAGCAGAGCGTCTGCGTCAAGCATTCGCACGTTCGTGTCGCAGAGGAAAATTCTGGTGGTGAGGAGGCGCAGATTGAGGAGGTCTCAGGGTAGGGAGAATATGCAGAGCAGTTGATCGGTAGCGCATCTGTCGAGTAGAGCGGGACGTTCGGCCTAAGAAGAAGGACCGCCTGCGGTAATATATCAGCGCGCGTAAGAGAAGGTAGATCATGTAAGCTGAAATGGAAATATATAAACGATACAAATCTTCCTCGGATCACACAATCTAGACAAAATGCGGGGAACCCACAGGGTCCAAGATTGCATTGCAGATCCTAGCATTCCAGCTGTCTGCGAAGCACCCAAACAAGCGCGCCACAAAAGAGTCGATAACTCACTTTCATGCCTCTGTTCGTCAAGAACATCCCACACGACTTGCAGTCCAGAATCCACACTTTGTGCACCATTGGTGGCGGTGGCGGTACCGCACTCGCTGGGGCACGCACGGTCTGGTACCCCCCATATGCACCCGGTGGGTACAGCCACGGAGGCATGGGTGGGTGGCTATTCCTCTGCACATACGAGGGGTAATTGAGCGTACCCTGACGATCTGAGACGTAAGGAGCGTGAGGAAGCGTCGGTCGTTCTGCCGCGTCCGTTGATGTGAACTGGGGACCTTGTGAAGCAAACATCCTGTGTTCGCGAGAAGTGGCGGTGAACTCGAGGTGGCCTGGGTCGAACAAAATCTGCCATTGGGGATCAGCGAGCATCTCTCCTCCAGGTTGTCGTGAGATGGCGGGCGTGGGCCTGTAGTGGGCCCGTTCGGAGGACAGGACACGAGCGGGCATCGTCGCTACGTCGAAGCTCGGTGTATCACTGCAACGGGGCTTGTCTTGCGAGTGCGAGTGAATACGTGGACCAGGAGGAGGGCGACGTGGGTAAAATGCCTGCCGTGCGGCTATATGAGCCTGAGAGAGCGTGCGCGCCTGGAAGCGAGATGGCAGTTGTCCGGGGAAGAGTTGCTTTCCATCGCTGTTGATCCTGAGCGCAAACGTTTGACGTGGTTTATCTAATCGATCTTTTCCTCTTGCGAGCGCTCACTCGTTTATATTTTGCTTTCTTCCAGTTGTTCTAAAGTCTGCCCCTGACTCATCGTCCGCGACGAGCTAAGGATGATTGTGCCTCGGCTGGAGCGACTTAGCAGCAGAAGTTTCTCCAATTATGGTGCGCATTGAAAGGCTCGTTTCCCAATACTGATAATGCCGCGTACTTTGTGCGGATCCGAGCTTGCATGTGCTGGAAACGCCCGGGTAGGACATATGACCATATGCATATGGCTACAGTTCTATTGAATGTACCAAAGTAAGTGGTTTCTGAGTCGCTTCCGGAGATCAATCGTTGGCGTGGTGCTAAAGACTTTTTGACCGAGCTCTGTGTCGCTTGATGTGATGTGACTTAAGTCCTTCGGACATATTTCAGGGACTTTTGATTTAATGAAATACTTTAGATTCATTGAAAAAGATGGAGACTATGTCACCTATCTCGTCCATACTTTGATCTCTGGTGGCATTCATCTACAAATTCACGCGGATCAATGTAATTGGAGCTATTTCGTGGATCTCAAGATCGCTTCGCCAGCCTAGATCAAATATAGTGAGCATGATCTCATTCTGTTTAAAAAAGGGTTTTCCTCACATTCGTCTTTCTGTCGTTAGCATTTGTAGGACAAGGATTGAACGACAGTCAACATCATGGCCTGTTTCTCAAACAATATGGTGTTTCAAGGTTCAATGTTCATCCCCCAGAGCTCCAAGTGACACACCCCCATGCAAGAGTAGTTATATATCAGCGGGCTTTCACAGCGTGCCTGGTAGCCACCAGTCGCGGTAGTATCTCAACCACTAAGTCCGTTCAGTTGCTGATACCTGCCTGATTTAGGATAGCTCTAGCTATCTGTGCCGCAACGGCATTTGCCGGTCTACCTACGTGCAACTGTTGGATTTTGCTCTGGTTTTCCATATCGCAACGCAGGCCCGACATCTGCGTGTGTATGATTGTAAGGAGCCCACATTTGAATCCTGAATCGCGTCCATCGTCATTCTACTAAGCATAATACGCCTTTCTTACAAACGTGATACGAAGAAGCTCTTGAAGATCGTTCTATAATTGACGATGGCATGTTGGGTGCGAATTTTACATATCAACTAAGGCGAGTAACATACTTTTCACATGCGTGGTTCTTTTCATTTCCAATCAAAACAGCTAGCATGCATGTGATAGTATCTGCTGATGCGGTCTTCTCGGGCGTTGCCACTTGAATACAAATGACAAAGAGAATCGTGATTACACGACAGCGTCATACAAGTGCAATACTGCTGTGGTGAAATACATAATTCTTGGTTATTGAGCAAGACCTTGTGTCAAAAAAGTGGACGAGGATTACAAGGTCGGTGACATGATTGACTGATCGCCAACTGTCACAACGATTCAATTGAGCCAGGCAGGAATGCCGGTCCGTCTTTGTTATCCTCGTACCACGGAACATCGTGCACAATCAGCACCCTCACCCTCGGCATCTTCATCAACACCTTGACCTGCTCGATAGTGGCCGCAGCGATGTTCTTGTCTGTATGTACACAGCCTAAATGCTCGTGGTCCGCAATTCCAGTTTCTCCCACCAGCAGCCGCCAGTCGCCTGCAGCGTCCCCCGCGAGGAAGATCCATCCGCCGTCCGCGGACGTCCGCGCAAGCACGCCCAAACTTGAATGGCCGGGTAGTTGGCCAGGCGTGTCGACGATGTACAAGCTGCCGTCACCGTAAACGTCAAGCGTGCGCGAGAACGGGCCAATCGGTCTCATATCCTCCGTAGTGGGAGATATATATCGAGTACGCGCGGTAGGGAGGAGGTCACTGCGGAACTCCGCCTCTGGGTCGGCCGGATGGCCTGGAGTGAGTAGGTCGCGCGTGTTCTCTCCGACGATGAAAGTCGCGTTCGCGAAGGATGCGGGATTGCATAGGTGATCGAGGTGGATGTGCGAGAGGCAGATATGCTTGACCTGTGAGCGATCGTATCTGCCCTTCTGCAGCGACTGTGTCACATTCTGCGGAACCACGACCTTCGCGCTTCTCCTGACCTTATCTGTGAGGACGGGCGGAAGAGCCTCCTCCCAGTCTCTCCGTATCCCGAGATCGAAGATGAAGGTGTCTCCGTTGCAAGAATGACGCAGCATGAATGAGAGGCAAGGGAGGCGGACACGCTCTTCCCCCACCGCAGTGTCAATGATATATGACAGAGAAACCCCGTCTGTGCACCCTGCCTCCAGTGCAGAGACAGTGCAGTAGGTTTGATTCTCTGATGGGGGGTGGCAGACTCATCATATGCAAACCTGCGGCTTAGTGTCAGCGTGGTGTGCCAGATGACTGCCAGTTTAGTCGAACACATAATGATAGGTCGCTCAGCTGCAGGATACCCAGCGCTCAATAATGAACTAATCAGTGCTCGGCTTGCTGTTAAGAGAGTTGGCTAATAGTGAGGAGGGTCAGTGCTTCCTGCTGAAGCCACATCTTGTGGCCCCAGTTCAAGCCAGCGCACATCAACCAATGCAATCTTCGAAGCTACTGCTCTATCATAATATGACTTGTGGACAAATTGATTTCATGGATTGTATGAGCATTAAGTCAAATCTCCATGCGCATGGTTGAAACTAGCGAATTGCAAGCATCTAGGAGGCAGAGAAATGAAAAGGAGAGAACAGGATCATTGAAAAGTCGGACATACTAGTATGCAATTCGTAGTCACAAACTCTCATGTAGTACAACCGCTCTTTGTCTTCCGTAGGCAGACTGCAGAATGGCTCCTTTGTGTATGGAAAGATCAGTAAGCTATGTGGTGCCTTACATTCTAGATACTTTTGGTGTAAGAGACAGGCTCGGAAATGATCGCCCGAGAATATGCCGCTCCACCGTAGGCAGCCACGGAAATTCCCACTACGTCAACAATGGACAAATACAACGTCGTCAAGATCGTACGTTCATCATCGTAAAACTACACACTACTAGAATACAATATGAACCAGAGGAAAAACGCCTACTATGGCATCGTCATAAACTACCAGTGGGACGGACTGTTGAGGAATAACGTCAGCAAATCGCATGTGTGACTCGTTGTCTCTGATTACTCACCCGAAGTATCCGCCAGACTCGACAACCTTGTAGCTAGCAGATCGACCATCCGCATTGTCCAGGAACACAGTATTTCCCCACCACTTCTGCAGTGTGTCTGCGCCAATCTTCCCTGCGCGCGGGTATTGCACGCAGAAGAAGATCACGATGATCGACACGGCAAGCCCGGAGTCCAAACCCGCGGACAGCACATCTGACGACAGAACGTCAACATTTCATTGCATGACTTCATGCGCATCGTGCTCACAGTTGTACTTCGTCCACCAGGAGAAGTGACGTCTACGAATGATGTAGTTGAAGATGAACCCAACGATAGCCCATGGGACGTAGTTGACAGCGGTAGCTGGCGGAATGTTACCAGTCCCGCTGAAGATGACGGGGAAGTTGACGTATTTGACCCACGAGTTGGGATACCTCAGGGAAATGAGCCAGCCGCCTAGCGGGCAAAGCATGCCAACCAGGAAGAACCACACAAGGCCGCTGATTAAGTTATCGAACAGTCAGAACAAGGGAAAGTATGACTGAAGATATCGGCTCACTAGTAGAGCTGTCCTTTCGAGAACTGACGTGCTGGGCCGATAACTCCCCAGATGAAAGATGCTGTACCGAACACCTCCGTTGACGGACACTGCAGGACATATCAACCAAATGAATTACAGCAGTTGCAGCAACCAGGACTGACAATGAAACCATTCTGCTGGGTGGATGAGCACATGTCAGGGATGTTGGTGAACATCCACGCCTGCACTCCGAGTTGGACGGTGCCCGCAATGACAGTTGCGACGACCTGGCTCCAGAACATCTGACGAGGGTCGATCTTCATGTAGTGTCCCAGTTTGAAATCTGACGTGAACTGCAGCGCCTGTGCCATCGTAATGTATCCCCACGTCTTGAACATCATCATGGCAATCGGCCTGCCAGGCAGCGCGTAGCCGATGATCAGCTCAGTGATGACACTGTATCGCGTTCGTCAGCTCGATGACCCGCATTCGCGTCAGGCAGACTTACTTGAGCCCGAGCTGCTGGTTGGTGATTGCCTGGATCATGCCGACTGGGACACAGTACACGAAGGCTGCGTAGTGGTGTCAGCTTGAGTTTGACTATCAAAGGAGAGGACCCTCACATATGATCAGACTTAAAACGAACGCCCAGACAGGGAATTCGGTATGCCAGACTTCAATGGAGATGATACCGAATACGAACATGGTGACTGCGCAATTATCAGACAGCCATCCGCGCTTGTAATAGTAGAGTATTACGCACCAAGGATGACAGCATACCACCACTCCGGTACTTGCCGATACCTCGACATCAGGCGGGCATGGATGTCAGGCTGCTCGTGCATGGATCGGCGTGACTGCACCCAGATCATCTTGCGGAAGTACAGGAAGGTGTGCGTAAAGATGGAGGTGATGGACGCAAATGACAGACCGTAGGACATGGCGAACGTGATCGAGAGGAACAACGGGCTGTACGCCTCATACTTCTCAACGTTGAGCGAAGCATCAACGTTGATGATAGCGCTGATGTTGTAGGCATTGCCGAAACGATCAAAGGATCCTCTTGATGACATTCTATTGCAGCACCTTTCAGTATCTCTCTTTGAAGAAAATCAAATCCTGAAACTTACGGCAACCAAGCGCTGTACCACGTGTCCGTGTAGTAAAGAATAGGCGCGAGGATCCCTGGATAATTCTTCAGCACCATTTCTTCAGATCTGAAGAATGAACTCACAAAAGAAGAAAACGAAGCCGACAGCAATATTGGCCTCTGCCCACCAAGGCGTTGGTAAGGGAGAACCATTGTAGGCAATCTGATGTACGCGTTCAGCCTTCACACTATCGAACATAATTGTTGCTTGATCATACCTGAGACCAGTCGAACGTAATCAATGACATCCCCTAGTATCAAGAATTAGTGGGGTGACCATTGTGCCGTAATCATTCCCGGGCTCACGCACCAGGCCACTCGTATATCCGAAAAGCTGGTTCACGACAACGTTGTTTGGAACGATCCAGCACACCCAGTTAAAGTAGGACAGTGCTTGGAAGATGTAGCCGGGGAACCAGTACCAGCAGAACGAGCCGACGAATACATAGAGGAAGAAACGTTCACGGCTGATACCTCCACGGGTACCCATACCAGCGTAGTGCTGCTGGTGCAACGTGTTGAACAGCGCGCAAGTAACCAGGTTAACTGGCCAGACTGCGTACCAGGTACATCAGTGCGGTGTGAACCTCAATGAGTGAATTACTTACTCATCGAAGGTGGCTGTACGAGGAACCTGCGCAGGATGCCTCCGATAGAGAACCCAATCTGCGTTGACAGTCCATCAGTCGATCGCTCGCTATAAAAGTTCTAGCTCAGATTCACCAGCTGCGTGCTCATGACAACCATCCATTGATCTGCAAGTCAAGTAGCGGCACATTAATTAAATCCGCAACGGACGACAACAGTTTCGCTCACATCCGAAGTTGTAGTCCTGGCTGTAGTAAACGCGTTGTACGGCGATGATGTCCGTCTGCAAAGAACCTTCGTGAGCTAATACGGAACATTGGGTACGAGACGCCGACGTACCGCATACGCCGAGGAAGCCCCGACGCTCGCCATGATAGTTATCAAGACGTGCTCTTTAACGCTGAATGGACCAGGATTAAGAGGAACACCAAAAAGCTTCACACGAGGCATGAACTTTGCCCAAGCACGGCCGATGGGAAATGTGATCAGCAGAGCGACGAACTGGCAAGGCATGGTTCAGCGAGGGCTCTAAGCGAAGCCATGCGGGTACTCACACTACCAACGGTAACCGAAGGGTAGCGGAAGAAGAAGAACTGGTTCATGCCAGGGATGATCATGGCCCAAATGACACCCAAGACCCATGTGCGAATAGTAGATGCAGGCATGGTGGGGTCGTCGGTGTTGGCAACCGCAGATCGGACCTCAGGATATGGGGAGTCCTCCTCTGATTTCCATGTCAGAGCAAACGGCTGAGCATGTCGACAACCACTTACCGAAGTCGAGCCCTTCGAGCGCATCCCTGTCGAGATTGGGATCGTCGAAGTCGACGACGGGCACGACGGGACGTACCACTACGACAATGTACACGTGAGCGCGTTGTGCGCTGGGCAGAGAGTTGAAAGACACCTACCATCCTTCTCGATGTCGACCTTCTCCTTGCCAGAGATCGAACTCGCGCTCCCCTGGTCATCATGTATGCTGGCCATGATGGAACGAAGGAAGACGGAGCGGAGGATAGCTCAGCTTCCCAAGCACACGCTTCTTATGCGCCTCGGGAGCAAGCTTCCCGTGCGATAAGCGGTGGATTTCACTCATGGAGAAGCGCGGGCCCGTGTGCCTTATCACGGTGAGACATGTATGCCAGGTATTGGTGGCATGTGTAGCAGGACCTAGATGCAATCTGACGGGGGAGCGCGAGGAGCCTGACTGCGCCAAGCTCGACACTCGTGGATGATCCGTAGACACTCTGCAGAGTCTTCGCTCCATCAGCAAATGGACCGCCACACTAATGATTAAGGGAAGTAGGTTGTCTTCTAGGGAACTCCAGAACCCCGACTGGCATTGACTGTTGGACAGCCATCAGCACCATGAACTCTTCACGGCAATTGCTGTCTCGCATTTGGTCTCAGTGGCGTGGATTTTCTCGGCATTCATAATCACCGAAGTGGACGAAGCCGCCGTGCTACAGAAAAGCTATCAGCATATTGGGACGATAGTGCTAAACTGGGATACGCACTCGGTAAGCCTTCACATGGATCTGTCGGGACGGAGCAGTTGCGCCCAGTTTCATGACAGTATCTTGAGTCCCGCATCTGCTAGAACAGATGGTCACTGCCTGATAGCATGATGCTGAGCTTTGAAATCTGATGGGTCGCCCATGATAATGCAGACGCCATGAGCGGTAGGATACTTCCAAGTGCGGCTTCGGATAACGTCGTGCTGCACAACCATGTGCACGCGGTTCTGAGGATTCTGCGTTGTGGTAGCACAATGCTGCAAGTGAATCTGCCCCAGAAGTCGGCGATCATCCTCCGTGTGTATGCCTCTTGACACCGTTTCATGTAGTACCAAGTCATTTGGAAATCTGTTCGCGAGCGAATCTCACGAGACGTCAGGTCGGTCCGCCCAGCGCATCATGCATCAAGAGTCCGACGTAGCGGGGAAGAGAGGCCCAGGGTCTTTAAGCTTCATCCTAAAATAATGAAGCCGAGTAGACATCGACAGCGCGTGCAACGAGGCTATGGCGGGATCATTCGGTGTCCGCGGGCCATCTGCTCGGCAGTCTGTGCGTACCGGCGGCAGAACCGTGCATTCAGATCGCGGAAACAACGTCCCCACAATGAGCACCTGAGCAGACATGGTTAGGTCACCCGGGGTGCATTTGCTGAAATATTAATTGACAGCCCGGGTTCGTGGGATCTGGAACAGATCCTGAGCTATCTTGAGTAACGGAGCCATGTGGTCAGCGGCGCAGCATCCGCAGAATACTTCCACAAACGTACCGCATTATCGCGTAAGGCGTCACCATTCGCGGCAACGATGCAGAATTAGAAGAGCAGCTTCTCCCGACATCTTGCTGGAAAGGAGAGTCGTCCGTCGTTTTGACTGAACTTTATGTTTTCATCCCAAGCCATCATTTATGAATGAGACGTGGCATGTGGTGTGATGAGTTTGATCTACAGCGAAGCTGCCTATTTTGGCAGATTTCGCCTCCTCGGTTCAACGCCTGCGCGGCGCTCAGCCACAATCGCTCATCTGCCCTTGCTCAGCATGTCTTCAAACCTCGCCTTCCTCACGAACTCCCACAAAATCATCGCCGCCAAAAAGCGTGCAAAGAAGGCGCAGATCAAGGAGGTCTTATTCGACGACGATGCCCGCAGGTTGGCTCAAATTAATTAATTATCAAGGATGGAGTCTTAATGCATGCCTGCCCGTCTCAGGGAATTCTTGACTGGGTTCCACAAGCGCAAGGTGCAAAAGAAGGAGGCTGCCAAACAGAAAGCTATTGAAAGGGAGAAACAAGAGCACCTGGAAGCGAGGAGAGAGGTATGCTCATAAGGTATCAACTTGCGTGACCGAGCGTTCATGTGGCGCAACACGCTAGAAACGTAGAATGCTTGCCGAACGTGCTGCTCAGAACGCGGCGGAAGTGGAGAAGGCATATGGCGGTGCAACCGGTAAGTGTCGACCGGTGTGATCTGTCCTTGTGCTACATATGACCACGCGATGATTGACAGAAGAGCAGAGCGCATCGGGTGACCAATGGTCCGGTCTGTCGGCGGGCACATCCGCCGACAAGGGTGAAGAGAGACAGCAAAAGGAAGAATACGAGTACGAAGAGGAAGTAGCGACCGTGACTGTCGTCGAGGATTTTGATCCCGACGCTCTCATTCATGGATCGAGTGGTCCAGATAAGCGAGCCGAGGCGAATGCTCAAGACCATCCGGGGCGCCCATCACACACAAACAGCGGTGGCCGGCAGAATACAAGCAGCGCGACATCCAAACAGAAAAATAAAGCTGCTGTAGGCCGAACGAAGATGGCAACCAAGACAGCAACCAAAGCAAAAGACATTAAATACCTGACAAATGCGGCGCGAAAATCAGACAGAATAAAACAGAATAGACGGAAGGTGGAGAAGGCTGAGCGAGCGGGAGGTAAAACGTCGCGCAAAAGCGGCGGGGGCCGCAGGAAGCGGTGACGGCAAAATGCTGCATGCTACCCGCACTATGCTCTTTACGGCAGCTGTTCTTTCTACTCGCTTCGGTTGATAGATGGTTTTCTTTCACACGCAGACATTGGCGCGATCCCCGTAGTACGTATCACCGTATCCATGAGTAACAGATGCTATTCTTGACCAACAGACAGCCTCTTCCATCCAATCCAAATTACATATGGTCTGTCTAAAATGCCGTCGACCCTGAAAACCTTCCATGCGCCCTCCGGCGATAGAGCAAGCCATCGCTCCAAAAACTCTCTGACAACATCTTCTGCTCGTAATTCAGTCACCACCAGGACCGCTGTCAGCTCCGGCGTTGTCAAATGGTCAATCGTCGACAGCAGCGCAGGGAGTAATGATGGATGGTAGATGCAATCCACAACGAGCAAAATGTCTATCGGCGGAAACTTGTAGAGGGACCGACGTGCGTGAGCGGACGCACGGTGCAGCATCTCCCAGTCCAGAGCCTCGACGATGACATTCGCCAAGAGATCACTATGAGCGGTATCTCCACGTGAATGCACGCGCCGATGTTTTGGAGACGGGGAAGGGGGTAACTTCGGTCGGTTCAGCGTGAGATTTTTCCGGATGAGTGGGACGAGAGCCTCAATGTCCGTTGCGGTGTATCGCGCGACGATGCGCGATAGCACGATGGCGAGAAGGCCCGTTCCGGTTCTGCATGCGGCGTTGCGAATCAATCATGGGCGCAGAGCCGGCGAGGGCGGGCTTGACGTGAGTCGACTGACGCACGCGACCTGGAAGGGAGCCGCGCTCACCCTAGCTCGAGCACATGCGCACCCTGCAGCGCGGCTGGACTGATGAGCGCGTCCGGCGCTCGGGCATAGTATTGCTGTAGGACGTAGTGTGCGAGATCAACGCTAGACAGCCATTCATACGCTTCGCGCGTGCCTGATTACAGCAAAGTGATTGATAACTCACCTTGCACGCCAAAGGACACTCCCCGTATCGCCCTTGCGACTCCGCAATGCGGTCTTGTCCTGGTACAGCTCGACTGATAGGACCTGTTCCTGCCCAGCCAATGCCACCTTCTGCTTCTTCGTGGCGGCCCTGCCTAAGCGCCTCTGCGGGATTGCGCGATCGTTTTCAACGATAGCAGAAGAGGCGTCTGGAGTCTGGATGGTGAACTCAATTGTGAGAGTGTCCTTGTGCGAGTCGACGTATCCTAGTCCGCGGAACCCAGTCGAACTGTCCGTAGGGTCCTGAGCAGCCAAGCTGGTATATAGCAGAAAAATCTGATGGCATGCAAGGAATTGGCTGTATATTTGAACGTCACCGCTGTTCGCACTGATGCTGCGTACCTCCTCATCTGCATCGGTAACACGGATCGTTGATGGCGGAAGCCGTATGGGACCGCATGCTGAGGGAAACTCTGGCTCTTCTTCCATGGCTTCCTAAAGGATTTCCCAGTGACAAGGGGGTTCAGATGGCTATTGCTGACGTTGATCTAACAGCATATATGCGTGAAGGACAAAATGATAAGTCTGCGGTCAACTGGAAGGCGAGACAAAGACACTGACCGTGACAGAGTTGGCGTGACAGTCGCGACTATGTCACGGGCTTGTGGCGTTTAGTGCCGACATCGTGTCCAGCTGCGTGCAGCGCTGTCTGCGACTATCACCAAGCAAACGTGTCTAGTAGCTTGTCTTGCTTACACGTAGCTCTAATCGTGGAGACAATTCCAAGGACTAATCCCTTCACAAAAGCTTGCGCCTTGTGTGGCTTAACGTCCCCGTTGTCAAGATGAACTCACTTTATACCCTCGGAGTGCGCCAAACGAATTCCATCCAGGCAGACCTGGAACGCCTGCGCAACGGCGAGAAATCTGCGGCTCTCATAGGTCCGTGCATGCGATGCTGCACTTCGCACACACCGGCGCGTCGTGCGAGCACTCTGGCGGAAGGATCCGGAGATGTGACGACTTGTCCTGATGTTTGACAGGGCAGATATCCGCGTCGTTGGCGGCGATGCACCGGACGGTGGACGATTATGACTCGATGGCGAAGAGGGAGATTATCAAGGCTAAGCAGGAGAAGGCAATGATGTGCGTGTCTACCTCCTGCATGCAGCGAATATGGATTGATTGACCCTGCACTCACTAAGGCGAGTACAGAAGTTTCGAGCAGATTATGCGGAATTAAAAGGTCAATTCGAACGGATAAAGGGCGAGGTCAGTTTTGTTTCATCTACTGGTAACGCTCACAGCTCCTGAGCCATGCATGTTGTTCCCTGCCAGAGTGAAGCAGCGACGCGTGCCGAATTGTTATCAGCATCGTCATCCTCAACAACACCGCTGTCACCGGGAGACGCGAGAAGACGGTTTATGGCCGGACAGTCAGCTTCATCCTCCGAGGTGTCCGAGTCGCCGTTCAGTGGTCCCACACCGATGCCGATGTCTGGCCTTCGAGAAGATCACGCACTACGCGAACACAGCTTCATCCACAATACTGAAAATCGGCTAGACGAGTTCATTGCGCAAGGTCGTGCGGTGCTGGACGACCTTGTGGACCAACGTTCGGTTTTGAAAGGGACGCAGAAACGTCTGTTGGATGCCGCGAATACCCTTGGACTAAGCAAGGATGTTATCGGATGGATTGAGAGGAGAAGGTGCGTAGTCGTATCGATCATCCAATTCTCGGCTGATCTCTGACGATTCTATGCATTGCTTAGTACACAAGATATGTATATTTTCATCGTTGGCGCGATCTTCACCTTCGTCTGTTTCTTTTTCATCTGGAAATACCTTGGGTAACGTTCTGACGCTGGACTTTCCGGACTCTTTTCATGTGTATCTCTAGTACTGTCGTAATACATATGTTGTCGCTTGCTTTCTGCCTATCGTAAGCTTTTGTGTACCCGCCGCCTTTGCCCGGTCGGCAGCAAATGCACGCGAGCCCGGACGTAGTTAGCGAACGTTTTCTAGCCGCCGGTGCTTGCGCGCCTACTTCACACTGAATTTCAATCATGGCTGTCTCTGTCTCTTGAATATCGTCGAGGCTATCTATCATTTGATCGCTAGCGGCTTTGTCATTGGTAAAGGATTATAGTATTCTACTATCAAGGTCCTCCAATGGAGCCTGACTCCTCTCGGCTTCGATCGTACGACTATACTGAAGGCGCTTCGGCCATCGACATCCAGGAAGCTATAGCTAGCAACTCACGGGGGAGAAGAGATTCTCGGTATGGCGAGGAAGGAGAGGGTGCTATGTTTGACGGACCATCGCATTCCGTCAACCCTAGTAGCGTGTCGAGGATGTCCCTTGGGGAGCGTCGACGGCGCAGCAGCGATGCGTGGTCGAGAGGCTCGGGGACGCGCAGACACAGCGAGGCCGGCTCCAGCGAGGGTATGAGGAGTCCACATCGGAGACACAGCCGGGACAGTAAGGTGTATGGGTCGGCAGAGAATGGGGAGAGGCAGCACGACGGTGTGGTCTCCGATGAAGAAGAAGAGGAGAGCCATGGTTTGCCCACGAGATCAAGACGAGGTCGGTCGCCTTCAGGTTCACCTGTTCTCAGACACAGTATGTTCGACAACATTGCGCACATGTTCGGCAGAGGGTATACAGAGACGGGGTCACCCCCGCGTAGCCGCCGTCCGTCCACGGCAAGCCGTATCTCAAGGACCAGTTTATTCCATCGATCCAGCAGCAGGCGGTCAGTTGCAAGCTCGGATTACGCCGTCGAGTCGGAAGGGGAGGGGCACGATAGGTGGGGGTACTCCTCGGGAGAAGAAGACGAGGAAAGTGTAGCCTCTCTGGACGTCGCCCGCGGCGATGCGAGCGAGACCTCAAGCATCAATGTACTCGACTATGGTTCGTATCCCCCCTCTCCGAGCATGGTGCCTACTTTGCCTCTCCTCGCTGGAGATGCTATCTTCGGTGGCGAGGCACGTATTGATATGGGCGAGTTTGAACCCACGTCTCCGCCACCTCCCGGTCCTCCCAGCCGACAGACTATCTACCTCGACGATGAAGACGCGCACATCAGAATGATTGGTTACGAAATCATCCCATGGCGCCAGTCGCTTTGGCGGCTCTCCTGCGTAGTAACTTGTGGCGTCTTAGCACTCCTAGGACACTGGTTCCCCCGATTGTGGCTCTCCTCGGTTGCTCATGAGAAGGCGTTCATAGAGATCAGCAGCGGATTTGTCGTCGTTGAGGTGCGTTTACGAGGTCTATGCTATGCAGCAATGCCAACGGGTCGAAGACCGCCCACAGAGATATTGCTTTGTTCGAGTTGCGCAGAGTTGAATACCCATACGACCTTGCAACAGTGTTCTCATCCCCGGCCGACCCAACAGCTTTGCTTCCGATATCGAGGACGTCACCTCATTCGCAAGACCCACCAAATGGCGACTCAGGCAAAAGCTTGGGATCTCTTGCAGTTCTTGATTATCGGTATACACGATTTGCGCTGGATCCCAGGACTGGGTTGTTCAGTATGATCAGGTAGTTGCATAATCCTTCATGCGATATAACGGGGTCTGACAGGTTTTAAGGGATTGGCGTGACTCATCATGGTCAGGCGTGGCCTCTGTGCAGCACGGTTTGGATGAGGACGTGCAAAGACAACGGCGCACGCTGTTTGGCCAGAATTTTATAGACATTGAGGGCAAGTCTACCACCTCACTTCTCATAGACGAGGTACATCCTTTTGCAAGTATATACGCTGTCTTGAACTCATCATTGCACAGGTTATACATCCGTTTTACGTATTCCAAATCGCCAGCATGATCCTCTGGTCCCTGGACAACTATTATTACTACGCTTTCTGCATTGCTCTGATCTCGGCCGTCAGCATCACAACAACTCTTCTGGAAACGAAGAAGGTAAGCTCAGTCAAGTCTGTCCAGAAAGCAGGTGATTGAATCTCGACAGACTATCGCGCGAATGCGGAAAATGTCTAGGTTCACCTGCCTGGTAAACGTCTACGTTAATGGAGCATGTAAGGGCTCAGTCACTTTTTTGGAATCATAAATCACCGACCACGATGTTCAGGGACAGAGCGCGATTCCTCGTCACTCGTTCCAGGTGATATCGTTAATCTCGTTGAGCCTCAACTGGGTACGATCCCTGCCGACATCTTTCTGCTGTCTGGAGATGCTATTGTCAATGAGAGCATGCTTACAGGCGAAAGTGTTCCAGTTGGCAAGGCACCTGTGAAGGACGCAGATATGGCTCTTTTCCGAGATGGCAAGGACATCAGTGGAGACATGTCGAAGAGCTTTCTCTATGCTGGTACTCGTGTCGTGCGGATGAGAGGCTCCCTCGCCATGGACGGGAGTGTGCGGACTCCGGCTTTAGGATTGGTTGCTCGAATAGGTATACCCATACATGTGCTCCTTTTCCCCGAATTTGACTGAAATGTCTCCAGGATTCTACACCACGAAAGGTGCTCTTGTGCGGTCCATGTTATTTCCGAAGCCGATGGGATTCAAGTTCTATCGCGACTCGATCAGGTTTATTCTCGTCCTGACAGGTGTCGCAGGGTTGGGCTTCTGTGCCAGCGCTATCCAATTTGTCCGGCTCGGAGTAAGTAATGGTTCTCCGTCGCGGTGATGTCTGACCGGTGATGAAAATACACAGGTACCATGGCACACGATCTTGATTCGAGCACTGGATCTGATCACGGTGGTGGTGCCGCCTGCACTGCCCGCGACTCTCTCTATCGGCACGAGTTTCGCAATAAATCGGCTCCGTAAGCTCGGCATATATTGCATCTCGCCGAACCGCGTCAATGTTGCGGGTCAGATCAATGTCTGCTGCTTCGACAAGACGGGAACTCTTACGGAAGACGGGCTGGACATCCTTGGTGTCCGGTCGTTGGAACGCAACTTCGACCGATTCGGTGAGCTGATTGAAGACATCCATGACCTGCCGTCTAGTCGAGAAAAAGCGAACTTCCTCCATGCGTTGGCAACGTGCCATTCGTTGAAGAACGTGGATGGAGAGGTTATTGGTGACCCGCTCGATGTCAAGATGTTCGGGTTTACGAAATGGACGCTGGAAGAAGGCAACGTTGCTGGGACAGGCATTGTCAAGAGTCGGGCTGGAGGCGGTCGCCCTGCCGCATTGGTGCAGACTGTCGTTCGTCCACCGGGTAGTGCTCAGTTTCGGATTGAAGACGCGCTGAAAGGCGGAAGAGTACGTTTCTCGCTGCAAAGCTTGCTATGCGGACTAATTGCTCGGTGGTCAGCATGCACACTTCCTCGAGTTGGGCGTGATCCGCACGTTCGACTTTGTGTCTTCGCTTCGCAGAATGAGCGTCATCGTCAAGCGATTGAAGAGCAATAGCATGGAGATCTATGTCAAGGGCGCCCCTGAGGTGATGGGTGAGATATGCGATAAAGATTCCTGTCAGTTAGTTCGCCCGTGTGCCGCATGCTGTCTTCTGACGAGTTTGTTTTCAGTTCCACAGGACTATGATGACTTGCTCTCGTACTACACCAAGCGCGGGTATCGAGTCATCGCTATGGCTGGCAAGAGCATCGAGGGTCTCTCCTGGCTTAAAGCTCAGAAACTGAAGCGGTCAGTAATCGGCAGATAGGTTCACCGCAGTCTCTCATCTATATACAGTGAACAGGCTGAATCTGGCCTCCAGTTCCTCGGTTTGGTGATCTTCGAGAACAAGCTGAAACCCGGAACAACACCTGCTATCCAAGCACTGCGCTCCGCACATTTTGCTTGTAGGATGATTACCGGAGATAATTCACTAACGGCCGTCAGTGTCGCGAGAGAATGCGGTTTGATCAATCCAGCAGCCCATGTCTTCTGTCCCATTTTCATCCGGGGTACGTCTACGGATTTTGGCATTGGAGAAAAGACCGCTTAATTGTTAGCACCTCGTAGGCAATGCGACGACACCTCTGTCCAAGTTGGAATGGACCTGCATGGATGAGCCAACGTGGGCATTGGATGACTACACGTTGAAGCCGTTGACGCCGCCGGCTCACCGTCTTGTTGAGGAGGACGAACTTGACTACGGCGACTACACTCTGGCCATCTCTGGTGACGTGTTCCGCTGGATGATCAACCATGCTCCCCTAGAGACGCTCCAGCGTGTGCGTAGACCGCCATCATTTATCGAGGCCAACTTGCGGGACTTAATATGTATTGATGCAGATGCTGGTCAAAGCACAGGTATATGCTCGCATGTCACCTGATGAGAAGAATGAGGTAGTCGAACGGCTGCAAGACCTCGGGTATACGGTCTTGATGTGTGGAGATGGTGCGAACGATTGCGCAGCGTTGAAAGCTGCGGACGTTGGTCTCTCGTTGTCAGAAGCAGAGGCATCCGTCGCTGCGCCTTTTACCAGTCGCACGCCCGATATCAGTTGTGTGCTGGAGGTGATTAAAGAGGGCCGCTCTGCGCTGGTGACAAGTTTCAGCTGCTTCAAATATATGTAAGTATGCGTTCAATAATGGCCGCCTGCACAAGCATGATGACAACTGCGATCACAGGGCGTTATATTCTCTCATTCAGTTTACTACAATCACGTTGCTATATTCGTTTGCCTCTTCGCTGGGAGATTTTCAGGTGTGCAGCTTCGTATAATTACCAGCGTCAGGAGCTGATGATACTGCGGCGCAGTTCCTTTACATCGACTTGTTTATCATCATTCCCATTGCTATCACGAGTAAGGCACATCTTTCTTCATCACTGCAAGTATGACATGCTGACATACGCATTAGTGGGCCGGACACTGCCATTCCCTCATATTCATCCCAAGCGTCCGACAGCCAGTCTCGTGTCAAAGAAGGTGCTCGCAAGTCTTGTCGGTCAGATCGTGATCACCGCTGCAATCCAATTCTGGGCCTTCTTTTGGGTCCGCCGGCAGGAATGGTGCGCCAATACTATCATCTCATGGTTCATCGATTGGACCTTAATTGTGTTTTAAGGTACACTCCTCCTCCTCCGTCGGACCCAAGCTCGGGCGATGATCAACTGGAGGCCACTAACTTTGAGAACTCGGCGCTATTTTTAGTGTCGTGCTTCCAGTATATTTTGGTGGCAGCTGTTTTTAGCATTGGGCCGCCGTACCGCAGGCCCATGTGGACCAATGGTGAGACGGAGAGCTGCATCATGCATCACGTATCAATGATGGCTGACATACTTTCCGCAGGCCTGTTGATGCTGTCGATTGCCTGCCTGTCGCTGTTCAACGTTGTCGTCCTGCTGTCGCCTCCTCGTCCCGTTGCAAGTCTCTTGGAGCTGGTGCCTCTGCCATTTTCTGCGCGGATCACACTGCTGGGCGCGGCCATCTTGAACGTTGTGCTGTCTGTGACGTACGAGCAGTGGGGGACGCAAGCTGTGTCGCGGGTGATTGGCTATGTCATGCAGCTGCGTCGGCAGCAGCGGACCAAAGACGGAAAGGTGTACAAAACTGTCGAAGGAGGTATGCGATGACAGAGGCTATGTATTAGACGGCCTTGGCGTGATGCGTTTCACATCCAGCGACGTCCATCTGGGGGCCACATTTATACTAACCGCTGTAGGATGCATCTTTATCGACCCTTCTTCCTTGTATAACTGCTACAGCAGCAAAATCCATTGCCTTTCTTGACTGTGTGGCCATGCGTTCCTGGTACAACGTTCGTAATTGTGATAATTCGCAATAGATTGAGGATTTGCAACGACACATCAATCAAACTTTGGCGGTGGCTACACACAGAGCGATGGACGGACGACTTCTCGTTGCGAAGCTGATCGCCTGGCTCCTGCCGGTTGCTTCGACTTGATGCCGGCGGGAACGATTACGGTCGGAGCTTGAATAGCGTGTAGACTTTGTTATCGCCTCCCAATCGGAGAATCAAAGCTGACTGATGGTTGCCGCGACGTCCGCGAACATAAACTCCCAGCGCTCTCAGAGCTCGTTGGGCCTCATCCCTCTCCTTCGTTTCTCCTCTCCACCTCGCTTGCGGGTTGTGACCTTTCTGCCCTGGGGGCCTTCCATTCCTTGCTTTCTTTGCCGTCCATCCGCTCGACGCAGGAGCCAGTCTCCACCCGTTCTCGCTCTTGCATACTCCTTTTGTACATCTCAGCTTCATCCGCAGTCTCGCCAAGATGTTCCGCAGCTCGAGGACCACCTTCACCACTGTTTGCTTGCTCTTGTCCTGCTTGGCCGGCTTTGTGAATGCTGTGCCAGTCGCCGAACCAAATGTGCTTGGACTTGTACCTCGCCAGACGGTGACGGCTTCTGCGATGACGCTGGAGACGACTCAGACAGTCAGCACGTACGTGAACCATCTCATAACAATAATGGAATGGATGGATGCCGCATCGAGGAAGAGCACTCTTGTGCTCGGCAGGCGTAATCCAAGCACACAATTGCTTGTCTGTTGATCGAGGGTTCACTGGGTCTGCTCGACCAATGACCTCGATCGCAGTCGCCACGTGCTGTGTTGCCTGACCGCCAATGGCATGGCTTCCTCGCATGCCAATGCGCAGTGCCAAGCTGCGTAGATTGAAAGGTGGACATCAAATCCTCGCCAGTCATCAGATTCGCCACATTCCGCCTACAACGAGGAACGAATTATGATGGTTGTCGGCGGAGTGCAAGCGGCGCAGGGCACCGTTTCCTGCGTGCGGCGCAACTCCGCTCAAGCGCGTCGGCGCGGTCACGTGCATCCGGGTGCGCACGACGCGGTGGTGGCGGGCGATTTCTCCTTCCATGGGCACCCGTGTCGATGCGTGACGATGAACTTTGCTGATATGCATATAGCTCTTCCGGTACTATGCTGGAGACATGTACAATCACGCTCACTCCGAACGCCGACGGCACCTATCAAGAAGTCAAGTCTTGCACGCTCGCTGCTGTGTCTGGCACCGCCGCCGCTGCAGCAGCCACATCTGATCCTGTTGTCGTAGTTGTACGTATTTTGGGTACTATTTGCTACACAATGCTTTTCATGAATTGACCACGTCTCCGCAGGGCGAATCGTCCATCGCGTCCACGGCCGTCGTTACTTCTGCAGCCGCTTCGGTAAGTCGTGCTAAGCTTGCTCTCTACGCGTTACACAAACTGATTCCATGCGCACAGGCGACTGCAACTACATCCGTGGCTGGTGACATCAACAACGATGCTAACGGAGACTCTGCTGGGTCTGCCTCGGCCAGCTCGACCGCGTCGGCGAGCGCCGCCTCCGTTTCGAAAACCGCAGAGTCGGACGCGTCGACAGCGATCGCAATCCCGGGGAGACATATTCTGATCATCCCGGTCGGGCTAGTTATCTTCTGCGTGCTGACGGGCATTATGCTCCTCGTGATCTTCTTCATGCACTTTGAGCGCATGAAGTACCGCCGGGTAAGTGCTACTTTGGGGCCCTTGGATTCGTTGTTTCGTTACTCACACCACACACAGGCCTTCAGGAAGCGCAGGCTTGCGGAGCAGGGCGCTCCGATGGGCTATGGCGGCATGGGGTGAGTGCAGTGTTTCTGCACTATCTCACGCACTTCTGACTCTGACTCTGACTTTTTCCCACCCCATAGAAAGTACTAAGGACGTGAATCTCTGACGCGCAGTTTCGATTGTCGTCAAGCATACTTCGTCGTCAGGATACGGCTCTTTCTTTATTATATATTTCCAAGATTACTCTGGGACTGCTGCGCTGCGTGTACCGTAGATACCTGTACTCGCTGTACACATGCTTTATCCATCCTGCATCTCTCTCAATACATAAGTTGCCGATGTCCGAGGCAGGAACTGTGTGGCTGCTAATGGTCCGTGCATAGCGCATCTTCGCTGCAGCCCTCGAACTTGGCCCAACACCTGCTCACTATCTGCATCACGCCTGCCACTTGATATTCGGAATTGAGGCATCGAGACCTCTGTTCCGACATCTATTGCGCTATGAACTCGCCAGTAGTACTTCATTCAGCATGACGGAATGTACAGATAGGAGTGCGAGACGATAGGGTTGTCAAGCATGTGCGTGAGCCATAAAAGGCGTCCTCCTGGTGGAGCGCAGGCCACTGCGAATGTCATGGCTCCTCTCCGAACTGTCGATAAGTTCGTGGTGACCTTCTTGGTCGATAACTGCATAGAATGGTATCGTGCTTGTCGTCTTTGTGTCGGTTCTGATGGCTGATGACAAGATGTGTGTATGTAGGATGACGAAGTTGCCTCCGGGCTTCACGCATGAGATGCGAACGCACCTCACTGAACATAATCCACCTATCGATGAGTTGACCGGGATCCCCTTTGTGGACTTCGAGAACTACTGCTGTGGTGTGTACATTCTATAGCTCTACTGCAATGGCTCGTGTTCAACGCGATATACAGGCGCGCATGGCTTCTCCGCACTGATCGTGTGTATTATTCACTGCAACTCCTGCGGAGCATCTGACAGCTGGCGATGTAATGCTCCAGGAGACTCAAATCGAGGGCGAGAAGTCGCACTACACGCTCTTCGATACAGGCCCCGAATCGCGCTCGATCGCGCGCAACATCGCAGCGATGCACGTCCCCACCCACCGCATCGACCGCATCATCCTCTCGCACTGGCACTCGGACCACAGCGGCGGCATGCTCTCCTTCCTCCGCATCCGCGCGGAGGACCCCGCGTCGGCCAGCGCGCCGCCGTGCGTCGTCGATCTGCACCCGAGCAGGCCGATCGCGCGGGGGATGGCACCGCAGCCGCAGGGGATTGTCATTGGGCGGCACCCGCCGGACCCGACGTTCGAGCAGTTGAGGGAGGCGGGCGCGGTGGTGGAGACGCATAAGGAGGGGCATGCGGTTGCGGATGGGACGGTGTGGGTGAGTGGGGAGATCCCGCGGGTGACGGAGTTTGAGGGCGGGTTGCCGGGAGGCGTGAGGTGGGTGGAGAAGGAGGGGAAGGGTGAGTGGGTGAAGGAAGATGTGAGTGCAAGGACGTTGGGTCTGGGTGAAGATGCGATGCTGATTGTTTGTGATGACAGCACTTGATGGACGAGCGGTACGCCGCAGTAGACGTTGCTGGGAAAGGCTTGATATTGTTCTCTGCGTAAGTGATTGCGGAGCAGTCGTTCAAAATTGTGTAAATCCAGTCCTCCTTGACAGATGCTCTCATGCTGGTATCGTGAACGTTGTCAAGGACGCAGTCATGACGTTCGCAAGACCGGTCTACATGGTGCGTTTGGCTCAGCAAGTCGCATCATCTCCTGGGCGTTGACGCTCGTCCGACAGATTATCGGCGGACTGCACTTGGCTGGCACGGATCTGACGCCTCGCATTGAGCCTACCGTAAAGTTCTTGTCCAAGCAGCTGAGACCCGCGCCGGCATACGTGCTGCCGATGCACTGCAGTGGATTCGTGGCCAAGATTGCATTGGAGGCAGCGTTGGGTGAAGGATGTGTACCTGCTGGTGTGGGCCACAAAGTGGAGGTAGCAGGGGATCGTGAGGCGGAAAAGAAGATGTTTCCTCCATCCATCGATTCAGATTAGTTCTTTAAAGTCTCTGTATGTATGACCTTGAATGTAGCTCTTGAAATCATGTAACAAGCGTATAAACGGTTGTACTAGTCTGCTCAATAGGATCCCGCGTTTTAGTCACCGCACACAGACCCGGGCATTCGTCAGCGCAGCAAGAAAGTCGCCGAACGCTTGCCGGACGCACTCGCGTTTCTTTCCGCCACCGACCGATCACTTTCCTCTGGCTTTCCTACTCTCGCCAGTGCAGCCATCTAGGGCCCACGGTGCCTCTTAAAGATGTTCAGGACACTTCCAAAGGTATCACTTCGCCGTTGTCTCCACACATCGTCGCCGCGTTCAACGGCAGTCGCACGTCCTAGCCGCGTCGGTGCCGTCCTTGCAGG
The DNA here is from genome assembly GCF_001632365.1 of Laetiporus sulphureus 93-53. Lineage (NCBI taxonomy): Eukaryota > Fungi > Basidiomycota > Agaricomycetes > Polyporales > Laetiporaceae > Laetiporus > Laetiporus sulphureus. Next base: position 72,968 of record NW_024468540.1, read on the forward strand.
CTCAGCGGTCGTTGCTTCATATGTGAGCTGGAAGGCGCTGTACGGTGACAAAATCGCATTGGACTCCGTTGCTTCCTGTGAGCGGTGTCTCTCCTTCTTATAAAATGTTTGGTTTATCAACTCCCGCTCGCAGCATCAAAACAGGTCCCGCTAGTAAAGCAGTCCACTCCCGAAACCCTGATAGATTCGCATCCTCCATCAGCCGCGCATGAAGCAACCCTAGAAGAATCCATAGTAGAGCCCACATCCGGTCCCACAATGGCGGAGGAGGAGGAGGAGGAAGAGGGCGGTGGCGGCGCGTTCAATCCCGTTACAGGCGAGATCAACTGGGACTGCCCGTGCCTCGGCGGGATGGCGTACGGGCCGTGCGGGATGCAGTTCCGTGAGGCCTTCTCGTGCTTTGTCTTCTCGGACAAGGAGCCCAAGGGCATAGACTGCGTGGAGAAGTTCAAGATGATGCAAAATTGCTTCAGGGAGCATCCGGAGACGTACGGCGAAGGCGAGTGCTTCTGTTGCGTGGAAGGCGGCCAAGATAAATCTGACTGAGGTTATCCCCATTGTGCGTCATGCAGATATCATGAGCGATGACGACGATGAGGAGGAGGAGCTCGCCCCGCCTGCGGGCGACTCGCCAGTGGGCGCGCAGACGACCGCGACTACATCGTAGGCGTCGTCTGAGTCTCAAGCGGAACCTCGGGCTTCTACGACATCGACTGCGTAGCATGTCTCCCTCAAGGACAAACTTATGTAGCACGTCTCCCTGCGACTACATTTGTATTTCCTACATTACAGCATCATACCCTTCGCGGATGACTTTTGGCCACACCATGGCCACCAGATTGTTCTTCATTTCTCACATGGAGCCAGCAACGTTATCACCGTGGTACGCATTCATAATTTGTCACCGACAGGTTCGTGAAGCCAGGCACATTGATAGCGGTGATCCAAAACAGCTTCGGACCCTGGCTGCGTGCAACGGGCGCGGCGCTCGTATACAGACGTGCTCATGCCGAACAGACCGAGCGTGTTCGCCGTTTCTTCTGACTTCCAACCAAGCTAGAAGAGGTGCCTTCACTTCGCGGTGTCTTGGGAGCCACCGCTGGTGCGGCGTAAATACTGCAAAGGGTTGCCGATCATGAGAAGGAAATGCCCTAGTGAGTGAAGATGCCGTGAGTTTGGATGATTGCAGTCAGCAGATGAGGCACGGAGAGCGTAAGCGCGACATTCCATCATCGGTCTAGAGGCGCGGCACGCACTCTTCACCCGCCTCATTGTGATACATGCGCCAGAGCTGTAGGAGACTCGCGTACGGCGCCAGGTGTGTTGCACGCTTCGCGGATGCCGAGCGCCGGCTGTAGGACTTTGACACCGCGTGCTGTTGTGTCCCATGACTTTAACAGACCATTTGACAGCGCGTTTCGCTCGCGAGAATACCGCAAATTCCGCCGCTTGACTGGGTGCGTGCGGAAGAAGGTGGGCGAGGCGAGTCATGGGCCTATGAAGCGCGTGCTCGACGGCATCCAATCTTTGCGTTTGAATGGCAATCTTGGGTCAATGAATGGCGTCGCTGTGAAGGTGGATTCTCATCGTGCAATGAGGCAGCCCGGACCGAGGGGGACCGTGCGTTGGCAGGAGCGTTTGTACGTCTGCAACATGATCGAGCGTCCTCAGGCTTGCCTGCGGGCGCAAGTTCCGATCAGGATAATTTTCATGAGAGCGATATGCTCCGAGAGGAACGTGTCTCATGCTCGGGACATAAGACGTTAGATAGGCTGATTGTGTGTGTTGGCATGGGTTCTACATCTGCCCAGAAATAATAGGATCGTAATCAAGAGCACGACGTGTTATTGTTGCACGCACCGTAATGAAACATGGAGATCATAGTCGTAGAGAGATGTACCAGTCGTCAGGAACAGGGAGAAGGCGTACGTGGGATGAAGTGTGGAAACGATAGCATGTTCGCGTTTTCCAGAAGGTGGCCACGACCCTGTAAGAATATATCTCATGGACGAAATGAGAGTCGACCAGACGATCGATTGCAAGGTACAGCCTGTGTCTGGGTATTGATGTGCGAGGATGAGCGGATTATAACACCGATAATCGCTGATTGTGTGTGCTTTGTGACAGAGTCGAGTGGTTGATCGACGCCGGTGCAAGTTGGACGAGTACTTCTCATAGGCATGCTATTTCCCTTCACCGGTAAATGGCGGGTCATGCGATACCCTGCCTAAATCTTGAATCCCGAGATCACGTTATGATTCCTGGGCCGCGAGCAGAAGACAATGAAACCCCGTATCAAAACTCACCTATTGTATGCGGGGCTTGCCGTTCAATAGAGTACTTCGCAAGCGACAAGTGCATCTCCCGAAAATGCCATGAATGCCGTTCCATATCCGCAAACCGGCTGCCCATCGCATTGGACGAGCTGATGGCAGAGTCAGAATGACAGGCTGCCAGAAGGATCAGCTGTGTTCCATGGACTGGCGAGCCGGCGGAGCACTATACTGAAATCAGATCTGGGGGACGCGAGCCACAACGTGGCGATGAATACAATCGAGAAAAGGCACTGCCAAGGTGACATGCTATAGCGACAGTTGTCAGTTGGATAGGCGGGGTCTCTGCGCTGCAATCTCAGCGAACCTGGTGTAGAAGGAGCAGCGTGTGGCTGCAAGATCGTCTTTATTTATTGATTCCACACGCTTATTTTTAATTTGGGAGCACAGCGTAGTAGTTCATACACGGATTTGCATCCAGACTCGGAGACTGAACAGGGTGAAAAAGAACACTAGATGAAAATGGTGAGGTGGGCACGAGGCGGTGAGAAACAAACAGAAACGTTGAAGTCTAAATTGGAGCTATATTCCATTTGTGGGCTGCTGCTGTTCTCTCCGATCCGGGCCAGAAATCTGTCTGCTCTTTCTTTCTCCCTTTACGCGACCTAGTCTTTATGTCTCCCGCCTCGGTGAGCTTCTGCCTGTCTCGCTCTGTGTTAGAGCCCCGCGAGCTGTTCGTTCATCGTTCTCATCTGCTCTGCAGATCCTGGTGGACGAAAAGTTGCCCGTTCTTGTATTCAACTCCAATTCAGTCCGCCACGCAAGCCGGTCAAGCTATTCTTACAGAGTCCGAAGTCTACAACTACCATCATCATCGCTAGCCCCGGCAGGATCATGGAGCCGTCATCTGTCGCCGAGCAGCGAGCGACCGCCATCGCGAAATTGAAACGCGCCGCCTCTCTTCCGCGCATGAAGGATGGAAGACGGCCCCCGATGCACGTCGAAGCAGTCAGCGAGGGAGAACGAGTAGAGCACGATCGTGGAATAGATGAAGAGAGCGCTCAGGACTCTCAGGATTCGGACGGGAAGCAGGCGCAGCACGAGGAAAAGGTGGACCAAGGCCCCGGGACCGAAGCACCAAAGGAAGAGGTGAAGCGAGAAGAGGTCGGTGCACCACCGCCAGAGGCTCCAGCGGCGGAATCCACCCCTGTGCGTGCAAAACGACGCTCACGATCGCGGACACGGTCGAGGGGTTCCAGAGACATGAAGGGCAAGGCATCAACGAAGGCACCCTCGCATTTCAGCTCGGCAAGTCATACCAACGAATCCTCGGCGGATGAAAACTATACTTCGGCCCCTGGCGAAGATCCTCCACCTTCTCCTCCCCTCATATCGCCTGTTCCGATACCGTCAGCATTTGCTCTTCCCCCTTCCCGGTTTCTTGCCTCGCCTTTCTTCTACCCGGGGACATCATCGACTCCACTGCCTACACTAGATGATATCCAACATGGCATCGCACGGATGGGGTTATACCGGTCAAATAGCGCCGGTGCAGCTCGAGCGATGGCGATGTCGAAGCTCACGGGCGGGCGGGAGCCCGTGGACATGTCCTTCATCTCGCCGTCTCCTACACCGCCTCCGGGCGGTGCACGGCTGCAGCGAAACAACACAGTTGCCGGAGGTGAGCGGATAGCTGCACGCCGGCTGATGTTGCATCGGCTAGGGAACAGGATCAACCTAGCCGACGGCGACCAGACCAGTGGAGGGGAGGAGGTTGCAGCGCCGACAATACCACCTAAGCGTAGACGGCGCAGATCAAGACGCTCATCGCGTGCGTCGACGGTGGTTGATGACCGTGAAGAGCGGGAGCCGGCTTCGACTGCACCCACGACTCCCAATGTACCATCCACGCCTTTGCCACAGCCACCGCCGTTATACAATCCACCTGAACCACCCCGTCTTCCATCTTCTCCTCGGGCGACTAATGGAGATGCTGGGCGCGTGTCACCGCTTGCGAAAGCCAACGGGAATGCAGCTTATACTTATGAGAAACCCACCCTTCATCGAGGAGTGGTTGTTGAGGATGAGGACGATGTCCCTCAACACCTCTCACCTCGGCGTCCTCTTCCGCAACCACCCACGCCTGGTCGCGGCTTTACGCAGCTTCCCAATGTGCGACTTCCACTTGCTGCAGACGCTGCGACCAGCAGCAGTCCCACTGAGTCTGCGACGTCTGCAACCACTGTCCCGGTTTACCTCTCGCGCAATACTGGATTATCCTCTCGAGACGCGTTTCCTGCGAGCCCATTCGCCACGCCTTTGAGGGAGAAGCAATATCTGGACGAGGACGAAGAACAGGTGGTTTATCAAGAGGCGAGGAGTAGGTCGCGGTTGGCCCATGAGCGTGACCGTGAAAACGAGAAAAGCTGGGTGGCTGATTCCTGTGCGTAGTCCAACTTGTAATCCGACGCGACCACATATACTGACGAACGCTACAGTACCCGTCCGACGAATGCCTGTCGACGATGATGAGGACGACGATATCGAGGACGATGTTCGGGAGCCGGAACCAGAGGTCGAGGGTGGTGATGAGCGTCCCTCCGCTGAAAACTCCGATCGCCATTCAAATCGAAGCTATCCTCGTACATCTCCTCATCCTCCACCACGACCGGATCTGGTTGTAGAGCTCGAAACATCGCCAGAGCCTACCCTCGCGAACGGCCCTCCCTCGCCCATATCTCCTATCATTCCGCTCACGTCTGCAGCCAGGGATGCTCCAGCTGGTAGGCCAACATCTCCGATCACATATCCGACTCGCTTGTCGGTGGTGCCGAGCCAGTCAGATCGGTCCCCATCCAACACGGACTTCCCCGAGTGGGAGGACCAGCGGGCCACCCTGACAGACTCGACCATGAAGCGGGCCGCGGAGTCCACGAGCACATGGGAGAAGGTCAAGAACACGTTCTCGCTCAGCAGGAGCGGCTCGGTGAATGGCCGGAGATCTCGCGCGAACAGCACTGGCATCCGGGACAGAAGGAACAATACGGACTCGAGCGTCAGCCGGGAGAGTCGTACGAGTCTCACAAAGGAGAAAGGAGACCAGAGCCACGAGATACAGGTGCCCTCTGCATCGACGTCTATTGTCTCTCTGCCTATGGCAGCGTCGACCCACTCTGGGGTATCACCTGCCACTCCGAACGATTTGGCGGTGCAGTACAATTTCGAGTCAAATTCCAAGTTGTTCCCTTTCCCAGGCATCAAGGAGTTGGAGGAGCAACGCAACCGCGCAAGGGGCCTGTCGCAGTCGACATCGAATCCCGATATCGCGTCTGCTGGCGGGATGGGCACAGAAGCCACGTCGAGCTCAGGCTCATCCAATACAGCCACACGGGGTGTTGAAGCTAATAGAGAGCGCAAGCTGTCTCACCAGGCATCAGACAGCCGCCTTTTGCCGAAATTCAACACGGTGACTTCTCCGCCTCCCATAACGGCGGTATCGTCATCGAACTCGCAAGGAGACCAATTCAGCATGCACCCGACGGCTTCTGATGCGAGCACTACGGGATCCCTGAAGCTGCCCATGAATCGTGAGGGAGTGAAGAAGTGGCTAAATGCGAAAAGGAAGTTGTTCCCAACCCATACATCGCCGGTCCAGATTCCCGGAGCATCAACTTCTCCTAGTGCGGAGTCCCGTCCGCAGATGGGCAACAAGAAGCCATCTCTTTCAGACCTGTTGCTAGGTCGGAAAGAGATGGAGCTCGCTACGGAGTGGGAGGAGCCCAGTCCGGAAACGGCGCGTACCCCGAGCAGTGCTCCTAGCAGCGCGACGGTTGGCGTCAACACTGCGACCGCAGAGGAGAGGAAATTGACCGGTGTCCAAGTGCGAACAGAGGTGTTGGCAAGATTGGATACTGTTCCAGAGCCAGTTCTCCCCGTCAGAGCGGAGGTCGATGTACTAACCCGGACAAATGGTGTAATATCGCCTCCTTCCATGCTAGACTTTTCCAACTCCTATAGCTCACCGCCCGAACTGCTGTCATCCACAACTCCCGACCCACAGTCATCTTTGGAGGAATACACCAATCATTCGACGTCGGAGTCATATTCCGCGTCGATCTCATCTTCTCACCGATCCCCGGAACTACCAAGCAATGAAGCGTCACAAAGCGTGATTGTGTTGGAACGTCTCGATGAGATTCTCGGGAGAGGATCGAAAAGCTCGCCGTGGCCTAACACGATCGATGAACCGCCAAGGAAATTGATTCTCTCATCGCCTGTACTACAAGTTGCAAATGCAAACACGGTGAAAGATCGATTCTTGTTCCTCTTCGATGACATTCTGGTGATTGCCAAGCCCATCGTGCAAGACTCGGACGCGCTTTTGGAAACCATGAAACCTAGCCCTTTGGATAGGAAATTCATTGTGAAGAGTGTGTGTCAACTTCGTCAGCTCCGGCTCAGCAGCGATCGCGATGAATCTCGCGGCAAGGTGCCAGTGAACGCGAATCCGACAAAGCATCCAGTGATCCGCAGCTTCGTGCATCAATTTGCCAAAGATCCCGAACATGCTATCACCGCTCTCTTTAGCAAGACGACATGCAGCAGGGATGACCACATCGCTTTGGGTCAGTTGCTCTTTAGGACACTGGACCTAGATAGGATGAGGTTAGGGGAGTATCTAGCGCGACGGTCGTCCAAGGTCGTCATGAAGGCATACGTGGATAGCTTCGGACTTACGGGCGTGAGGGTTGACAAGGCATTCCGAGTCTATTTGCAGTCCATATGCATCCCGGCAAAGGTGGGGGCACTTGAATACCTCTTAGACTCGTTTGCCAGCCGTTGGTATGAAGCCAATGCGGGGATCGTTGCCTATGACAGAGACCTTGCCATACGGATTGTGCGTGCCATTGTGCAGCTCAACGAGGTCATGCATGGCAGCATTGCGGACGAGCCCGGGATGACGGGTTATCCCAAGCGAAACATTATCTCTCAGGACTTCATCACTAGCTTCAGACGGTTTGACCCAAGAAGTCTTGTCTCCGATGACCTGTTAGACAAGATATATGCATCAATCCGTCGTGAACGGCTGTCACAAGCTCGCGGACCCACCTCCGCCACCGACCCTCCTGACATTCCGATCACCATCAAACGTCCCCTCCCCTCCCGCCTGACATATCGTGTGCAGTCGGAGCCGATCGTCATGCGCATACCTCATCCAGATTCGCACTTGACCATCCAGCTCTTTGGTCAGGACTTGGTGTTTGATCCGCCTGTGCTCAACTTCTCTAAGTCTTCCGAGGCGTCCTTCCGTGTGATTGGTACTTCATTAGGCTCGAAATCTATCATTATGTGGCGTTCGGGACCAAACGCACTCCTCTACTCTGGACTTCCTTTCGGCAATCCTTTAGTAGTCGAACGAGCCTTCATGCGGAACACCTTCCAGGTCGCGTTCCTCAACCACACTGGAATGAAGCGACGGTATATGTTCAGCGTTGACGATCCTTTGATCCGACACCAGTGGACTGTCTCGCTGAGACAACAAATCGACATCGCGTCTTTGCAACCATCTCCGGGCAGCGCGTCAGGATCATCGGCCAAGGAACGACTAGCCCATGAGAATCTTGCGTTCAAAGTCTTGGAGGAGACTCTCATCCAGCCCGAGGAGGATGATTACCCTACACCGTTATCACCGGTGGATCAGGCATTTGCACGTCTCGTCGGTGCATCATCATCGCGACACGGAGCTCATGCGAGCATCTCGAGCACCAGGGCTCTGTTCGCTCCCCCCAATGGTTCCGGGGTCTCGGGTAATAGGCGGCGAGGCAACGGCCCTCATGTCCGGTCAAAGTCTCGGAGTCAAGTGTACCATCGCCACGGGCCCGGCAAGCTTGAGCACGATCTGAGTGATAGTCCCGACTTCCGCAGTGACGACGATCAACTCCAGCGCGAAGCATCTAGTCAATCGCATCAGCAACGGCTGTGGAGCGGACGCGATCTGGAGATTGTCTGTCGCCACAACAGCATGATCGCGCCAGTGCTGGCGTATTTGCAGACTGATAGAAGCGATCATGACCGAACCAACGGCACTATATCATAGACGGATGTCGTCGTGGAGCCCTCTCGCTGTACCCGTACGTTTAGTTCATCTGTCTGCATCGCTCTGGCTGATTCAAGATTTTCTAGACCCCCCTCTTTTTCAGCTTTGAGTTACTGCTATCGTCTTGTATATCATCTGCTGTCACCCTCGGACTCACTACGCTTGTTAAGATACATCCGCGTTCGTTAAAGTTCTGTCCTATGTGGAAGTAATATGTCCTCTCTCTTATGTTTAATGACTGCACCATCTGTACGTCTCGCATGTAACATGTTAATTATCCCTTCAGATCCCTTGTTGCGCCTTCTTAAGTACTTCCCAATGATTTTCTCCTTCATGACGGCTCATGTTGCGAATTCGACGCGTTGGAACACGGCCACGTGATCGCGTAGTAATGTGCTGCGGCCACATCAGTCTCACTTCCGCAAGCTCTCCATATGTTCGTGAACACACCGCTTTCCTGCAAAACAAATGCTGCATTTTCCAGGCGTTTTGGGACATGCATAATCTCTCCTACAGTCGTCCAGCTGCGTCAAATCACAGGCGCTGGTGGATCGCATAAGTCGCAAATCGCCGGTTGCGAAGAAGTTGGAACGAGAGACAAAAAGATGCTCTCACGAGATCAATCAAGTCGCGGCATTGAGATCTGTAACCATCGAAAAGGTAGCATTGACGGATAGACGGACTGAAATAACATACTATCAAGACAATGGACGCTCGAGCCTAACGACTGAAACACTGTGTAATGGTATAATGCGCTCGACGCACTCTAGAGCTTGCTTTTCGCCTGCAACACCTCCGTTACCTCCTCCTTCTTCTGCGCCCACATCGGGATTGGAATGTCGATACCGTCACCAAGACGAGCGTATGTGAACATCCCGAGACGCGACATTGGCCGCAGCTTTGCGGGGTCGACGTTTACGCCGTCTGAGGACAGGACGGCGTTGCGAACGTGCATCAGTTTGATGCTTCCCATGATGAACGTGTTGGTCATCTCAGGGCCGTAATTCGAGTAGAGATCATGCGAGTGGAAGAGCTACAAAAGGATCGGTAAGCAGATCTGCAGTTTGGGGATAACCCTATTCTCACCTCGCATTCGAAACTGATGGCGCTTTCTTTTACTCGTGCAGGCTTGATCAGCGTCTTGATAGCGAGATGTTACCATCAGCCAATGAGGGAGGCGAAATAGGATGATATTGACGTACACTCGGTACTGGTGTGAGCCCGCTGACTAGCCATTCGTCTACCTCCGGAGGAGCATCAATCGAGCAAGCATTCGCCGCGTCAAGGAAAGGCTCGCTGATGATATTAACCGTGAAGGTCTTGGTAGCAAGTATGTTGTCTCGCGTGTTCTTGCCGATCCCCTGGAAGATCGCGAACGACACGCCGACCATCGGAGGATCATGAGCAAGCTATGAAAGCGGACGTCAACTTCCTGTTCCGGAAGGACGATCAAGCGTCATACCAGGGAGAAGTAGCTGTTCGGAAGAAGCGGTGATCAATGATCTGCAGAACACCCGAACTGCCCTGGATCGTACCTCATGGGTGCAAGGTTTGGAACGCCATCCGCTGATAACGAAGAGATAAAGGCGATTGGGCGAGGGATTATTGAGCTTGTAAGCAGGAAGTACACGTCCCTATTACCTCAACATCAGGTGAATCCAGCCTCGAAGGTGAGCCTTAGCACTCACTTGCCGTGCGTCTCCTTCAGCGTGTAGCTCTTCCAGCCCAGCTTCTCGTCTTCCTTCCATTGCTTGGCCATTTCACTGGACTCCGGTGAAAGACCTTCTCCCCACTTCCATCCAGGATTGGGACTTTGCGTCAGCTTGAACGATGGCGCTGAGTTGAATTTTGGCAGGCCAGACTCAGAACCTCGAGCCGAGGATGTGCCAAACGAGCGAATGAAGCGACTCGACGCTGAGAGGAGGCGTTGGAACATTGTGGAGTTCTCAAAGCAGGCGTGAGCTAGGGTTCCAAGAACTGAACTTCTCCGTTGCCCTGCGTTCTTCTAAGTAGCGGAGGGACCTCGGGAAAAGCCATTCCTCCATTCGATACGCACACGGGACTCGAGTCGGACGGGCGCCGTGGGTGCTCTGATCTACGTCTCCGGTTCAAGCGAGTGACACCAGCTGGGCTGGCGTGCGTCCTACTTTTAGTCAGTGTGAAATGCACTGTCATGGCACCCCGGTATGCATCAGGCACTGTATATTAATTCATGTGCTCTCGCGCACTGAAAAGGCATGGAGGGTCAATTTGAGATCTGCAAAGTAAAGACACAGTGTCAGGAGCCGTCTGAACAGATCGACGCGAAATGCCGGCACTGAGTAAGTCATGAGTAAGGTTTTCTCAAAAGATGACCAAGGAGGATAAAACGAGCCGGCAATCGCTTGCATTGTCCAATCGGATAGTGATGAGCCAGTCAGCGGTAGCATACCCGCATTTCCGTGAGAATATTAACGTTGGGAACGATCCCACCCAACTACGCTGGCAGGTTTCCGGTGAGATACTGCGGGTCGGGTGCGTGAACTGCCGCTATTGAGTTTGCATGCGTCAGTACAGGCTCGAGAAACTCGATGAGAAGAAATGGGGATTCAGGCACGATCGTGGAGAAACGAAGACATGAGGCAGCTTGATCTAGTGTATGAGTCGTCATAATAGATGATGCACAGTTACAGACCACTGGGGTTTCTATCGAGGAAGGAAAGCAGATGGGAAATGCAGGACAGGGTCCCTAATTCCGTGCAGAAAGTCCGGCGACAGATGCTGTTGACCGAACGTGAAAGACTGGGAAGGAATCGCCAGGTAGGGATTGTACTCCTCTTGGTTTTGAGTCCAAGGGACGTTCTCAGAGGCCGATACTGCAGGCCACCAATCGTAGCTAGGCATAATGGGGGCCGCAGGTGTCGGAAAAGGAATGCCCGGATCAAAGAAATCTGCGAGAAGGCTGGCGTGGAGATCTTGCACGCTGTCTCGAGACTGATTGTTGGTCTGCGGAGTCGCATACGAGTGACGGACGTCGGATGTAGCTGGGGGCACAGTGGGTACGACCAGTGCTTGATAGTCTTGTTGATGTGATTGAGACATGCGTTCCGTATCAGGCATGTTCTCAGCGGGTCGCTTCCGAGAGGGGCCGACAGAGGTACCCAAATCCAAATTAAAGTGAACGCTGGCACCGCGGAGCAAATCCCCCACTCGAGCCGCCATAGGCCACACACCCTGGAAGAAATCTCCCAGATTAAACGGCGTCACTACATAAGCTGCGAAACATACTCTCATATGGTCACATGCAGCGATGCAATCTCGTAGGCCCAGCATGGCTCGAGGCTCTGAATGTCGATGCTTCACTGCATATCCACAGGCGATGCGCTCAGGAATTATCCATGTTCTGTTCTGTATGATAGGACGGCTCACGCGTAATTATGTGCATGATTCTGGAGACATCTCAGTACCGATCTTCAATTCATACATAATTCACGTACCCTGCACTTTGCAAATACGTCGTGAAGAAGGGCGATCCCCACTTCAAGTCATAATTTTGATGGTAAAACGTGGCTACATATCTTGTATCAGCATTTTATCGAGGATGTCGGCCTCGGAGAATCTGTTTACCGAAAGTGGCAATATGAGAAGCAGCACTTTGACAATAATCAAGTGATTTCCAAGGGATAGCGTCGGCATGATTTGATGACGGCCTGGGCGACGTGCTCAAGCTTGAACATGTCTATCAGCTTTTTTTGCTCATGAAAATTGCTGCTACATACTCGAAATTCTTCGGTATGCTTCCACAGAAGCAGGTAAGTAATGAAATTATGAAAAGATCGACATGGTTGCACTCACAATGGTCTGTGGAGATAAAGCATGACAGCCCAGTATTGACAATGTAGCGTCAGAATGTGCGGTGCCGGACAAGGCTTCTTACTGGTGGATGAGAATTTCAGCGGCTCCGGTAGGTTGATAGACCAGTTCATCAAGCGCGTGTGGAGTTCTTCCATAATCTGACGCCGTGGCAATGTGGAGACACGCGTGACAGGATATATCTTCTCTATCACTTGTTCGTGGATGACCGCTGCACGCAATTGCGGACAATTGAGTCAGCAAGAGTGATCTTCCAGAGGAAGATCACGACGCACACAGGGATGCAGTTTCACGGAAAAAGCTAGATGACCTGGCAGGCGCGGGAGGGATCGCGTGACCAGAGCTGTTGGTATGTAAAGCAATCCACTGTTCTTCTGCGTCACGCTGGAACCATGAATTGTTTTAGTTCCCCCCCCCCCCCCTCGTGCAAGCAATATCATGCGCACCTCACTAACCTCCGGTAGAGGCGTGGAGAAGTCACCTTCATGGATAGCCATCGGTCGCCCTTATGGCACTTAATTTCAGCAAGGCAGCGATTGCATTGAAGGCACACATACCAAGAGTCTGCGCTGAATACCTGACCCAACACCACGATGAGCGTGCGTTAACGTCCACTCATGGATTACTCGTCTCACCTATCAGCCAGACAGCATGCCCACCAGATGCGTCTCCGGATGCTGTTCTCCTTGGCCGTGAATAGCTCTTCTCCGTGGTTTTGCCACTTCTCGGAATTACGGTTAAGTCCTAGGTCATAGGCCTTGCGAAAGTGCCGTGCTGAGTTTCACGGGTCATACACGTAATCCACTTGAAACATACCATCCTAACAGCCATCCCTGTTCGTGTAAAAATGGGTTTCAGTGTGTCGGTCAACAACCATTAATTTCACATGCACTCTCGAGCCACAAGCAACGTCCCATTCACAGTACACGCACTAGCCAGCTATGCACTGTGATCGATGCAAAGGCACGCCAGAGTGAATTCTCCTAACCCTTCACGATTTTTAGCATATATCACGCTGTTAGCGATCACGTCTGTCTTTGCATCGATCATCGTGCATAGTTAAAACGCAAAATCTATCATGTCTACTAAGCCAAAGTTCTGTCCCAAACTCACCTACGTGTAGCCATCCTTCTTCAAGACTTCCTGGATCCGAAAGGTAAATGTCAAAGCGTTTGTATTTATTCGACACCCACCTATACCAAGCTCCCGCACACCAAGCAAGATCAGTGCCTGTACGGTCGACGTCCGGCTCTCTTGGTACATCTTGTCTACGCATTTGGTGAACATGAGCGGATCCTCACTAACCAAGAACAGCATGACATTCGGAACTCACCAAGTACCTTGCGTGCACTTATCGCATACTGTGCGGCGAGCTTCGGGTCCTCAGGCTGTTGAGCAAACGCAAACATAGCAAACAGCAGCAATTCTGACAGCTTCTGCATGCGTTCGGGCTTTAATGGTAGCAAGCTTTCGTCAATCCTCGAGTTGCTGCTCTCGTGTTGATATCCTCGCTTGCTGACCGCGTGATGAGTCAGTGGGATGAATGCGATAGACAATGAGCGGCCAACTTCGCTTCATACTGCTCCACGAATGCCTCCTTGTCAATCACGGGGAACGCCGAATTGATATATGTGAAGTACATTTCCACCAGCTCATCTTGGACGCTGTAAGAAGGCAGTCGGATGTCGGCATCGCCGCGTCTATCATTAGCGTTTGTGCTCTCGGTTGGGAGACCACCTGGCCATAACTTCGACATTGGGAAGTTCCAGATCCCACCGACGTTGCGGGCATCCCATCGTTTGTCCCTAGCTAGAAAAATGAGCCCAGAAGAGTTTCCGTGGTATCTGACCTATAGCAATATCTTAGTTGCCACGAATCAATGACTCAAAACTCAGCCTTTTACCTCCTTGTTCTCATCTATTGATAGGTTGCCGAATGCGTCCGCACAGTCATCCAACTCATCCTTGTCAGTATCTAACACATATTATCGACTCGATCCACATCGCCGCTGTTGTCGCTGCTTACCGTCCATAGGATGTAAGTCGTTCCACTCTGGATCAGGTACATTCGATGCCGGTGCTAAACGCCGCTTGCGTTTAGCCCGTTCCCTGCCATCGTTCGTGGGGCGCCTCGCATTGTCAGGAGGGTGTGCTTGTGGTGCAGTATCCAGTGAACGGGAGGCATTAGCCGTGTTTGCCTCTTGCTGCTGCCCGGACCAGTGTGCAAGAGACTGTGACAGGCGATCCTGCCATTCAAGTGTAGGTCGAGCCAGAGCAGTTGGATCTGAGCGTGTGATGAGCATATAGTCAACTGCGGAGTTAGCAGCATGCACCTTTCTGAGTGACACTCTCGCGCGTGACGCGGGACTGCCGCCGTGAACGGTCGCTCACTTGTTTCTGCTGAGCCACACTGACGATTGAAGCGAAGAAATTGTCCTGCGTAGGGTCTACCGATCGCTGTGACCTTCCACTGGGCCCCTAAGGAACGCCTCACTTGAGTAACAACTTTAAACACCGAGCGAACTGATAACCTACGAACGGCCCGGAGTCAACGCCGTCCAGGATACTCCGCGCGAGAGAATCTCTTTTGAGATCAGCGACGATCCCCTTCGTACGAGGATCTTTGGAGCTCATGATCGCTGCCAGCACGCTCTCCATTTGGTGAAGCCGGCGTTCTAATGCCTGGATGTACCCCTTCGGCGGCCCGCGCCTGAAAATTGGACCTAGTAGAAGGGTTTCGCTTCTGCTATGTATCTATTGCGCAATGGGCTAGCTAACCTGAGAACGTGCACTCTGCAAGAGAAACGCTTCATTCAGCGGTCGCCATGGACGCGTATATGCGGTTTTAATACCTGCACCTGCAGCTTGACAACTTCTGCATTGCTCTCCGCCATTGAGTGCGGGTTCGCACTTGCTCTTTGATCTGCGGCATCTATCACAGGCTGTATGCAGAAATTCAAATTGGCCAGGGACCGTTCGAGGTTCCGCCGACACCGCGAAAGCTCACCTCGTGAAGTTCTTTTGATGCTCTGGGTTGCTGCGCTTCCAGATGCACCATCTCCGCCTTGCAGCTCCTCTTCTGACCTTTCCGATCCCTCTTCTTGCGCTGCAGGAGACATGAAAAGGAGGTTGCCAGGCACTGGCCAACAGTCTCGAATGAATTGCAAAATACAATTGTCTAATTCGACTTCGTGCGTGTGCGATAGGCGACCGTTGAACCAAGATTGAGATCACAGGCCCTTGAATTTGAGAGCGGCCAATTCAGCGCGTTCGATGAATACGCTACGGGATCGCCAGCAGTTGGAAGTCCATATCAGAGAGCTTACAGCGAGTGTTTCGTTTATTTGTCATGTTCTTTTGTCGTTGTGGTTCAGGGTCCTCGGCAGATGTCATATTGATCCGACTCATGGGTCACACGGATGTAGTGACGAAGATTGACGATTGCGGCGCTGAATTTTATTATATTATGAGAATGTCTTTTAGTGATAGCTTGAAACCTCGATTCCAAGACTTGACTACCGCACGTCTCATACAAATTCGAATCATGCAACCATAGGCAGAGACTTTGAGGCGCAACCTCGCGTGGTTCACAGTGAGCGTCGTCGAGGCTTGCGGAGGCTATGTGGCCACCAGGACGTGTTTCATGGAGCGGGATAATGAGCCGAGTTGGCAGGTTTGCGATCATCGACGCATCAATGTTGCAATTCTCCCATCATGCATCACACGTATTATAGCGAGATTAGTCGATTCCATTGCCATCTTTGTTTGGCTTTCGATTTTTGTTGACACGGTTACGTACACCAGGGAGGCTGGACACGATTGCAAACTCCGAGTTCTTTGGCACGGCTGCAATTTAAACCGTGGTACTACTTTAAGAGTGTGTCTTCGAGATGATCATAACAGCTTGACAGGATATTGTTCTGCATATCGACTTACGCAAGCAAAACACTCAATATGAAGAGCAATCAATGGGTATCCAGCAGAGTCAGCTATCCCTCGACACAGCATGGAAGCCGCGATGTCGGCTAAACATTTTGATAAGAAGACGAGACCCCGTGGAGTAGAGCAAGAAATCCTTCAGGCCCGGGCACATATGACGTTGATCGATGCAAGCAAGTGCTAAATATCAACGTTTCAACGTTTAACCTCATCAACAGCATTTCAGCACCATGTCCGGCCTCGAGAACACAAAGTTTGAGTCTTCCTCGCTGAAAGGTTCATATGCCTGGACGGAAACATTGAAGGGGGTTTACTATGGCTCAGGTTCGCTCAAGACCGCGCTGCCTAAACTGTTGCACATTGTTGGAGGGACCAAAGCGCTGATTGTAACAGGGAAAAGTTTGTACGAGAAGGTGCATGCAGGTTCAACCACCCTCAACATTGTACTGATTGGCTCCATTCTTTTAGACGGATGTCGTCAAGAGGGTGGAAGCCGTTCTCAAGGAGCGCCAAGCGTATGGTGGCACTTTTCATGAGATACGACAGCACTCGCCAGTTGCGGATATTCATAAGGGGTTGAAAGTGTTCGAAGACGTGGGCGCAGATATCATCATCTCCGTCGGAGGAGGCTCGCCAATTGACGCATCAAAAGCAATCTTGTACTTCCACCAGCAGAAGACCGGCGGAGAGTTCTTGAAACAGATCGCCATTCCGACGACGCTCAGTGCTGCGGAGTATACTGTTGGTCGCACCTTCATTGAATTTGGACATAGTATGCTGACTTCATTTCAACAGGAAGGCGCAGGATACACCAACGAGGAGGGCAGCAAAGTCCTCGTGGCGAACCCGCAGCTAGCTCCTGCGGGAATTATCCTTGACGCTGAATTGACACTCGCGACGCCTGAATGGCTTTGGTGAGACTCGTCATGAGCTAATCCAACGATGTTCCCATTCATTGCTTCCTTGTCCCAGGCTATCCACAGGAATGCGTGCAGTAGACCATGCAGTCGGTGCGTATCATGTTGACACCTGATAGCGGCATTTGCTGAGCCTTAGTCTCCACTCAGAGAATCTGTACAGACCGTTTGTCCCTCCGCCCATCAAGCACCTCTGCTATGCCGCCCTCGCTGATCTCTTCAAGTATCTTCCGGAATCAAAGGCCAACCCAGAGGCGATTGATGTCAGGCAGAGGCTCCAGATTGCATCGTGGATGAGTCTCTGGCCTCTCAAACCGGAGAAGTACAGGTAAACCGCTTACAAATAAAGCCATAGAATGAGATTCAATGAGTGACTGTAGTGGTGCTGGTCTTCTGTCTCATACTCTTGGACACAAGTTGGGCGCGACGTACAACATTCCTCATGGGATCACGTCTGTACGTGCTTAGATCGTCTTTCATGAGCCGTCCGCTGATTATACTGACTTTCACCATCCAGTGCCTGACTCTGGCGCCGACGGTTGCGCTGAAAGCCCAGATCGCCTCTGAGGAGGACAAGGAGTGGCTCTCTGGCGTTCTTTTCCATCTTCGCGAGCAGCCCACAGGCTCGTAAAATGGCGACGTGCTCAAACTGTCGAGCCTCATTGACAGGTGCGTTCATCAAAGCCGGAACACCCAGAGAATGCTGACTAGGTGCACGTAGACTGGTGAAGAATCTGGGACTGCAGTCCAACCTGGAAGAATACAAAGTCCCCAAGACCGACGTGCCCAAGATTGCGGAGCTCGCTGTGGGCAGCAGGGATGATCCGACGTATCCGCAGGTGGTGAAGCTGTTGGAGGGGTTGTATCCGAAGTAAGAAGAGATGTACAGTAGTCGCGGCCGCCGACGATGTCCCGTAACGCCTTAGTTTATTTGTATTTCCCATTCGTCACCGGACGCCTGGTCTTCCTCATCGACTGATGATGACCCGCTCAGTCATATACACAACATTTACGAGCGAAAGCGAGCGAATTGCACGTCGCGGATGACGGAACCGAGCGTCTGCATGTAAACGCTGTCCCCGACCACGACATCCTCACCCGCTGTCTCTGAGTTCCAGCATCGTCTCACCACCGAGGACGGCGATTTTCAGCAAATAGAGCGGTTTCGGCAGTCATCGTTCTCAGAGCCCGCCACCGACGTGCCAAGACGGTTACAAGGCGGCTTTAATCCAGATGTTGCAGCTCAGTCGGTCAGCTCGCGCTCCCCACACCTCCCACATCGGCGCAGGGCCGAGCAGAGTCAATCAAAACCACCTGACCACATCTCGGTGCACACGGACGCGGAGAACAGGACAGGCACAGGATCAGCGTCGGACGTTCACGGCGCTCTGCTCTCATACGTGTTTCAATTTGATAGAGTTTCCTACACGTATATCAGTGTCTCCGTTCCTTGTGCCTGTGCAGCAGCACGCATCCCAGGCCATACCGATGAGCACTCTTGGTGCGCGACGACCATATTCGAGCGAGGCGAAGGGGAAGGACCCCCGCAAGCCGACCGAGGACCTGCACGATCACCATAAGGAAGACCCTCACGAACACGGCCATGAACACTCACATACCCACTCGCACTCGCACTCGATATTCGGCGCGATGACACACACGCACGGACCAGGCGAGGAGGGGGCCGGGCATGACGCGGAGCAGATCGTCGAAGCGTTGAAGAAAGGCACAGGTATGTGGACACTGTACGTCTCGCCGCGCGCTCGCTGCATGGAAGACTGACTGGAGGATGTACGGGACGGACGCAGGCGACCGGGGAAGCAGAATCACCATCATCGGCCTCTTTTCGAACATTGGGCTCACGGCGTCGAAGGGCCTCGCAGGCTGGTACATGAACTCGGCGTCGCTGCTCGCCGATGCAGGTCACTCTGCGAGTGGTGCGTCCTCACAACGACTATAGTGTGCTCATCCCAACTTACATTGGCGTACAGACCTTCTCGGAGATTTGGTGACGCTCCTTACGTGGAGGGTCTCGCGCAAGCCGCCATCAGAACGCTACCCGTACGGATACGGCAAGTTCGAGGTGCTCGGCACGACAGCAGTCTCGCTCATGCTCACTGGGGGGGCACTCGGGATCGGGATCCACTCGTTCGCGCTGCTCATGGATGCGCTGTCGCAGACAGCAATCGACCTACCGTCAGGCACTGTCGCCGACATGCTCGCAACGGTTGCACAGGCATCGCATCATATACCAATCGCGCACGCGCATGAACATGCACACGCGCTCGACCCGAACGCGGCGTGGTTCGCTGCGGCGAGTGTCGTCGGGAAGGAGTGGCTGTATCGGGTGACGAAGCGAGTGGCGAACGAGGAACACAGCCCGGTGCTGTTTGCGAACGCCATCCACCATCGGAGCGATGCGTACTCGAGTGCGGTTGCACTTGTCGCGATCCTGGGGACGTGGTGGTTCCCGCATCTGCCGCTTGACCCGATCGGAGGTAGGCGCGTTCTTCTTCAACTGAGACCCGATAATTGAGAGGCGGTCGTTCAGGCATCATGGTGTCGATTTTGATCATCAGGCAAACCCGGGGGGTCTTGATGAATGCTCTGCACCAGCTCACGGATGGGAGCGTGTCCTCTCAGACAAGGACCATCCTGATGGACGCCCTCACGCCTCTCCTCCCTAGCCAACCAACAGCAAATATATCCACTTCGCCTGCGCCCACGTCATTACAAACACAGGTCGCGAATCGCAGCGAGAGCCTGCTCGGGATCCGCGACCTCCGCGCGATGCGGTCCGGGGCGCGGATGTTCGTCGACCTCACTGCAGACGTGCCGCGGACGCTCAACGTGGAGGAGACGAGCGAGCTGGAACGGACGATCACGGACGCACTGAAGAAGGCGCGAAGAGAGGTGACGGAAGTGAGGGTGAAGTTCCATCCTGTGGATGCAGATGAGATCGTACGTCACCATGGGCGGGAAAACGGTGATGAAGGCCGTCATCATAACCACGATCGCTGAGCATTACGAAGAGCAATAGACGTTCTTACTACATGCTAATTCCATGCTGCCGTCTTGCCTCCGACTGGAGTCTATGCCAGCGTCAGCCACCATCACCACTTGCACCTCGCGAGCGGATCACCGCTCGTACAGTGCGGCTTAACGCAAGCAATGTGTGTGGGTAGCAAACCCACGTACGAGTGGTGAGCTCACTCGATGTGGATTCGATAGATCGATGATCGCCTTGGACCAGTGAGATTGAAACAGCTTTTCATAGACTGAGTTTCTTTCTTTGCTGTGTGAGGTACGGCAACAGGGCACATATGGCTATGTTGTGAAAGTCTCAGCGGCTTGAGATTTGTAGACGTCGTGCATGTTGTGAATCTGGGGTTGAGGCTTTAATATGAGCAGGCCATCAGAACTACCCTCTATGTAGCTTGACAGCATTGTACTTGCTCTTTAGTGGTAGTGACCCAGTGAAAGCAAAGGCCACTGAAATCAGATACAGCTCGATACTCACAGTTTATACACTTTCTATTGTCGAATTTGATTGCAATATGCGGTGCAGGACATGCGGATGACGTCACGCGCCAGGCGTCATTATGTACACTTTTGGCAATCTGCCTTCCTTACAAGGCAACTCCCAGCAGTGGTTTGGCCTCTGCTGTCGAGATCTATCGCACGCACATATGCATATATAGAGAGTTAAAAGCCGGATGGCATGTCAAATCCATTAATTAATTTCGTTATGTCTATCCATATTGATAAGTCCCAACACCCAGATCAACGCTGCGTTTCCCAGAATCGAATTAGCCACAGAACCGCCACAGCGATCAGCTAGCGAGCCCTGCTGCAAGCCTCATCTTGGTGTAATTCGGCGACCCCCATCCGGTGACCTACGACGCATCGCACATCAGCAACAAGCACATCAAGGAACACAGAGAGCATCATACCGGGTCCCATCCGATAGTAGCGTTGAACCCAGGCGTACCGCACCCGGGGTTATTCCCAATCGTGATATCATTGAACGCCCACTCCGCAAACCCATACAACCACGGGTTCAAAAACCCCAGAGGCGGGTTCCCCTCCGCAGCCAGCTCGTCATTCAGCAGCGCGATCACAGACGCGAACGTCGGGCTCGAGCAGCTCGTCCCGTCCACCATATAAAACTCCTGGTCGATCACGACAGAGAAGTTGACGCCCTGCGTCGCGACGTCGGGGAACGCGCGCCCAGACGCGTTGTACAGCCCCACGTACGTGTCGCCGAGGTAGGCGAGATAGGAGGAGACGGCTGCTTCTTGGTACAAGGGGCGCGTCCAGTAGTTGGAGAACCCGCCTGCGGAGAACCATGCGGCGATTTCGGGGGCGTAGCCTGTCGTCGAGCCGACGTTGGTCATGCTGCGCGAGAAGATGTGAATCTTGCGGCAGCAGAAGACGTAGAAGTCGTACTTACAATGGACAGCCATCCGGGAAGGGAACCACAAAGTCTGTGCACGTACTCGACTGGGTACCTGACACACCGCCGTCACCAGACGCGAAGAGGATAGAAACTCCCCTGGCGCCCAGCTGAGCATACGCATAGCACAGATTGCTGCGACGAGAGCCATTCAGCATTCAGAGGCGCTCATAGCCACACAGACGCATAAGCCAAGACACTCACTATGCAAGCTCGATTGGGACGTCGTACTCATTCGGCCCATAGCTCGTCGTCCACACTCGCGGCGGCGAGTCCTCGTTCAGCAGCAACTCGGTCATGTCGAGGAAGCCCTCCAGAGCGCCGTCGTGGTTGTCTAGTCCCGCAGAGATGAAAACCACCGGAACGTCGGTCGCGACACCAACCGTGTATTGTATATCGAGGTTCTGCACGCATCAGTTGACGTCAGTATAATGCTGAGACTGATCAATGGATGGTACCATTGACGCACAGCTTCGACGCCAGCATCCGCTTCGGTCTGGTTGTTCGTTCCGCCGTCAAGGGTCTGCAGCTTGAAGGTGGTGAGGTCTGACATGTCCGGGCGGTACGTCTTCAGGAATGTCTGAGAGTGCGGATCTCAGATTGGGCATACAGGCATAAGCAGACGATTACATGAATAACATTTACCTCGAGATCATCCCTGTTCGCCCATTGGTCGTCGTACCCAGCGACTGCAAGCTGGTTCGACTGTTGTGTGGCTGGAGTGGAGGGAATGCCGTAAATGGATTGCAAGCAGGACGGGGTGATCGTGCTGGCGCATGATGGGTCGACGTCTGATGTATCTGCCCTGCGAGACCGTGCGGAGACCGCCGACACCGACTCGGAATGGATCACAGGCCGTCGCGTATTCCTCGAGGGAAACCTAGACGATCACCACGACACAATACGATCAGCCAATCGTTCCAATGTTCCAAGATGCCCGCATACGTAGTGGTCGGGTACACGACGGTGACATGCCCCTGCAGCTCTTGAGGCACGGCATACGACAGCGTTCGGACAGCCTGCTTCCCGCTCGTCTCGTCCGCGTAGACATTAAACTCAGCATCAAGCAGCTCGTTCGCCCTGCTGACAGGCACGGATATCCCGAGCCAGTCGCCAGCTGGGGTCAGCGTTTTCGCGTCGACGTCGTTCTGCGCCAGCCACGCGTTCACAGCCGCGAGCGTCTCCGAGGTCGGTGCCACGAAGTTTGCAGCCTGTTAACAGAAGCGCTCAGTGGCCAGTACACCATATGACAGCGCACGACGCACCTCCTCTTTGCTTAGATACTGCCCGTAATGCTCACTCGAAGGTGTGCTGACATCATATAGAGCTTCCTCCAGACCAAGAGGATCGCTCTGCGCGAGCGCGATTCGCAGATCGAGCATCAGACCGGGCGATGCTGCGCCCACAAGTGTGTATCCAGCAGGAGGGCTGTCCCGCCGCCCCAAAACGTGCATAGATCCCGCCGTCGGCTTCCCCAGCGCGAGCGGGAGAGCCATGAGCACCAAAACGCCCACAGCGAGCATTGTCGCGCTCAGCTTGATCAAGCAGCAGCGGGCAAAGAGGATGCCCTTTGATGAGGCTCGAAGATATCATACGATATATGTATGCATCGCGTGCAACGGCGGCAAATCACCGGGAGAAGGCCGTTTATTACAAGGCGTTGATCGAGACCAGGAAAGCCGCATGTGTCACCCAGTGCAAAGGCGTTTGACCCAAATAGACCGCGTGAACATCGGCTGGGAAGCGCATAAGCCATGTGCAAGAAGGAGATGGTATGATGACACTGAGCGCAGCGTACTGTGGATGAAGCCTCTGGCGGGCGGAAGCGAAAAGTTCCTGGGGGGGACGACTGATACGCGTTACGGATTTCGAGTAAAGAAGCACCCGATGGCAACCGGTTGATACTTCTCCGCGCCACATGACACATCCATGCAATATGCATGGAAGCTGCCCATCCAAGCGGTTGTCCTTGGCAAGAACCGAACTGCAGAGAACTATGTACCTTGTCCTCACGGGTAAGGGAAGAATTGCAACCGAGACCAAAGAATGTGGGAAACGCGCGTTAATTGATCGGAAACAGCCGATTGCGTTGCATGGCCACCGCCGCGGTCTCTCATTTAAAACCGTAAAGTACTTTGCGCGGGAGAACTTGAGCTCCACCTTTGAGCTTGAGGCCTTCGCGCTGAGCGCTGAGCGGCCGCCAACTTAAATGGCGCAGACTGATCGACAGAGTTTGTTCCCAAGAAGCTGAATAGCTACGAAGCAAGATCTCATGTAGAACCAGGAGAGCAAAGAGTCAAAGACACAAATCCTCAGCCATCGGTACTGGACGGTAGGTTCTTTGACCATTAGTGCACAGAGACATAGGAGAGAGGGGAGGGGAGGAGTCGCAACACTGAAGGCGGGGAATGGCACCTTAAATACACTGGCACGCGCATGCGGTGGAAGCATGTCCAAGCCCAACATCTGCCATACGACTGAACATAGAATCAGTGAAGAGAACAATACCCGGTGACCATCGAGTGGCGCAGAACGCGACATGCCATCTTGGGATGGACGAAACCCGTCGACCGGCAGGACTGCATGCGCACATCCAGATGAGCATGCGTCTCGCAAAGTCAACCGTCGTCACTGATCCAGAAAAGGCCGGGGTCGTTTGTGCGAGAACCTTTCGAACCTGTCAGCGATATTCGCACAGATGTAGGCGCGATGCCTAGCGGTGGTGCGTTGACGAACCACAAGGGCTGCCGCACGCTTCAGGTGAGCGAAGGTGGTGATAGAAAGGGCGGCGAGACCGGAAGTTTCAGCGGAAGAAGTCTTGGAGGAGCCGGCGCATTCGTGCTACAGGAGAACGAGTGCCCGATATATATGATGGATGGGTTCTGAAGGAAACATGCTGAAGATATCAGTTGATAGGGCTCAAAATTGGACACGCGATGCATACGGTCCAGCACGGGCGCGTCTAGCGACCGCACGAGTCCAGAGGGTGTGGGCTCAGTTCTACGGGGAGTGGCGTGAAGGCGAGACCGGCTAGCGGAAAGCGAGAAAGGTACGGTGCGCACCTCGTCGTCGCGAGCTAATCTCGCTCTGAGGGCGCCGGCCGTGCGCTTTAGGCTGGGCGGCATCATACGTGGACAGCGGCTGAATGCATGTCATAAAGGTGGGCATCTGCTGTAGCACAATATACTTTTTTCTCCTCTAATACATGCCCGCTCTGTGAGCGTCAGAATAAATGGTGATGAGCGATGAGCAACCGAGACGAGAACCCAGACATGAGCATACATGTGGTCTCACTGCAATCCACGTCAATCTCTCGTCCACACAACACCTAAAGCCAGGACGGCCACAAAGCATGCGCCTCCTCAACACAAACCGGCGGCAAAGTAATGTTGTATGCCTTATCACACACCAGCGTCTCGAAATTCACCGACTCGAAATTGCCATGCAGTTGGTCCTTCACAGCTTGACGAGGCCTCCAGCAATAATCACTCTGATGATCGATCAGCCCGACATAAAGGTGCTTGATGCCAAGCTGCGCACGACGCGGGAGGATCGAATCCAGGATTATGTCACAATCACTATCTTTCCGGATGGCGATACGTAGCGTCGTCAGTGCGCGACAGAGAGGCGGGTCGGTTGGGTCTCGGAAAAGTGTGAGTGCATCGACGATCTTCGTCAGGACCTCAATGTCGACGGACAGTGTCTCGAGTGCAGTCATCTGCCTAAGAAGGTTGCGGACACGTTCAAGACCGGGCGGCCTGCGTGCATACCGGTCAAATGTGCACAGGTGAGAGATGCTGGAAAGGGAAAGGGCCTGTGGCCAGTTGAATGCGGTCCAATCTTGGAGGGTCGTGCAGTTCCAGTCCTCAAAACGAAGACCAGAAGAGGCTCCAGCGACGATGGCGACGTGCGGCTGGAAATGCAGTTGTTTGGGTTGCTTCATAGCATTCAAGGACCAACCAGATACCACTTCCAAAAATCGCTGCCCATCGCTCCTTATCATATCTTTGATCGAGACGGACAGGTCTTCGTTTAGGCGAGCGTCCCGGAAGACATAATCGATGGCACCGGCCCTCATACACTCGATCAGCAACCGGCGCAACCGAGCGAGCGACACAGGCTTCATGTGCGCAGGCTCGGTTTCTGCTCCGACGTATCGCTCGTAGCTGCTGTCAATCACACCGCGCAGGATGAGATCGACTAGGTTCGGTGTTCCACCAAGCAAGCTGCGTAATTTGATGTAAGCGTTGGATGACAAGCATCTGTCGAGGACCAAGAATGTGAGTTTGGCGAACGCATTGCTGGGCAGCCAACAGTGACATGAAAGTGACAGGCGCTCCAGACACGGAGTGTGGTTGTCGAAGAGTGTGAGTGATCCATCTGGCGTAGCACCCCAGTCACCTTGCAACGCAAGAAATCTCAGCGAGGGCGCTGGCATTCGAAGATATTCTCGAAGATATTCTGGGTTCTGGGATGTTATCCAGTAGAACTCTTGGATTCGGGATGAATGCGCCACAATTTGGAGAGCGGGAGCAACAGCATAAGGGGGTTCGAATTCGCGGCAAGCCAGCACCTTGAGAGGGCCTTGGCCGGACCTATCCAGCAAGGTGAGATCTTTATGTCCCCAATATGTTTCAATGCCGTTCCAGAGCTCCCGGATCCCCAAGGCGATCTCTTTCCAATGATGGCAGACGAACATGAGACTGACTGCTCTGCCCTTTTCAATCCAAGTTGGGCCCCATACGGTCATGAAGTCGTCGCATCCATAGTATTTATATATGTATTCATCTAGCTTGACGGTGCAAGTCGTTACGAATATCTCCCGGAGCACTTCGGGAGGAAGACGATTGATCGCGACGTCGGCATTCCAGTCACGCCGCTCAGCTTGAACCGCAGCAGTCTCAGCTGCCCTGATCATCCCTTCAATATGCTTGAGCTATATGTCACATCAGTTTGTTGAGTTAGACTGGGAACAAAGGTTACTGACCTCACGTGCGCTGTATACAATGAGGTCGCGGTCAGTATGTATAATGATATGATCGGGATGGGCGGGAACGCACCGTTGGCGAGTGTCCCTTTGCTCGAGCTTGGAAGACCGCATCTTCATCAAGTCCGACGCACTCAATTCTTCGAGCGAAGGTACCTTCTTACCACGTTTCTGACGTGACATTGTCGATGAAGTTGAGTTCGCGACGGCAGTGTTCTGCGAGGAGAGTTGAAGGGGCACTGCAGTGGGAGCCTGGAGCAGGCAAGGGGGAGAATGTGGCGTTGTCGCCGAGCGCTGGAGATCTGTGGCGCTCATTCCTCTCCCTCGCTCTGATTCTAAACATCCTCCGCTCGCATGATGCACTCGCTCAACGTTCAACTCCAATACACGACTACGCCCGTCTGTGCGTCCGTGGCAAGCCCGTTATGAGAGCGCCGCACTGCGACCCTGCCGTCTCGCCATACTACTCACGTAAATCACGTAAACCACCACGAGCCAACCATCGAGTCGGTTAGTAGCGAGCAGAATGGCGACCAGTATTGCTATGCGGCGAAGAGTGCATCTCACTGGTGAATTTCTTTGTTATTTTGAAAGCTTCACTGGTCGTAAGCGTTCAGCATCGGGCGGTCAACTAGCTCAAACCACTATCTGTGCCATCCGTTGCGGGCACACGGTGACTGGCACTCTCGCGACCGCTCGACAGCTCGAGGTTTCGCCACCAGCGCATGGGCGATATGCAGCACGCGCCGATTCATATGACCCAATTCTGTCTATTAATTCCATTCTCTCCGCTCTATCGTATCCCTCAGCCTCCACCCCGATCCTTTTCAATATACCTCTGCTCCATACAGAAGGCCTGGCCACCTGTCACTGGTGACGTGAGGAGAGGCCATGAGCAAGGGCTGGTCCCATTGTTATGTCCATGAAGTGAGTAGCGAACGAGTGTTGTGCGCAGCGCTTATCATGCGAGGGTCGTCAACGAGCTTGATGTCCCCGTCAGAGCTTGGGCAGAGCTCAAGCGCGCGTAACTCAACAGGCAGGGCAGGTCTCTGATGCGCATCTGCTCGAAGAACGGCATCAGCAACGAGCGAGATTCATTGGTACGGTGACTTACAGACGGTACGTCCATGCGATTGGTTTCCTGAGGCGGAATTCGCGCGTGTGGAACATACTACGTCGGGATGACTTCCCTCCATCACGGGGGCGATCATGCGCTTTTCGGAATGGGTTGATGCCCGTTATGATGGGGACAGTCAGGCAAGACTGCATGTACATGTCCCGACAAAATGCGTCTCGCAGAGTTGACCGTCGTATCTTATCCGGAGAAGGTCGAATTCACTTCTGCAAGAATCGATCTGATCCTGTCAGCGATATTTGTAAAGGCGTGGATGCGGTGCGTGCCTGGTGATGGTGCGTTGACAAACCGCAAGGGCTGCTGCACGCTTCAGGTGAGCGAAGGTGGTGATAGAAAGGGCGGCGGCGCTGGAAGTTCCAGCAGAAGAAATCTTGAAGGAGCCGGCGCATTCGTGTCTGCGTGGTGTGCTACAGGAGAACGAGTGTTCGATATATATGATGGATGGATTCTGACAGAAACATGCTGAAGATGTCAGTTGATAGGGCTCAAAATCGGACATGCGATGCATAAGTTCCAGCACGGGCGCGTCTAGTGACCGCACGAGTCCAGAGGGTGTGGGCTCAGTTCTACGGGGAGTGGCGTGAAGGCGAGACCGGCTAGCGGAAAGCGAGAAAGGTACGGTGCGCACCTCGTCGTCGCGAGCTAATCTCGCTAGAGTCCCGGCCGTGCGCTTTAGGCTAGGCGGCATCATGCATGGACAGTGGCTGAATGCATGTCAATGTGGAGGGTTAGGATGTAGTCATGACATTCACCACATCTCAGTCCAAGGCTTCGCATTCAGAAAGGTGGACATCTGCTATAGCACAATATACATTTGTTTCTCCTCTAATACATCCCCGCTCTGTGAGCGTCAGAATAACGATGATGAGCGATGAGCAACCGAGACGAGAACCCAGACATGAGCATACATTTGGTCTCACTGCAATCCACGTCAATCTCTCGTCCACACAACACCTAAAGCCAGGACGGCCACAAAGCATGCGCCTCCTCAACACAAACCAGCGGCAAAGTAATGTTGTATGCCTTATCGTGCAACAGCGTCTCGAAATTCACCGACTCGAATTTGCCATACAGTTGGTCTTTCACAGCTTGACGACGTCTCCAGCGTTCATTCTGAGAATCGATTAACCCGATATAAAGGTGCTTGATGCCAAGCTGCGCGCGACGCGGGAGGATCGAATCCAGAATTATGTCACAATCACTATCTTTTTGGATGGCGATACGTAGCGTCGTCAGTGCGGGACAGAGAGGCGGGTCGGTTGGGTCTTGGAAGAGTGTGAGTGCATCGACGATCTTCGTCAGGCTCGCAATCTTGACGGACAATGTCTCAAGTGCGGTCATCTGCCTAAGAAGGTTGCAGACACATTCAAGATCGGGCGGCCTGCATGCATCCCGCTCAAACGTGCACAGGTGAGAGATGCTGGAAAGGGAAAGAGCCTGTGGCCAGTTGAATGCGGTCCAATCCTCGAGGGTCATGTCGTCTTCGACTTCGAAACGGAAACCAGAAGAGGCTCCAGTGACGATGGCGATGCGCGGCTGGAAATGCAGTTCTTTGGGTTGCTTCAGGGCATCCAACGACCAAGTGGATACCACATCTAGAAGTCGTTGCTCATCATCGCCCTTTCTTTTACGTTTGATCGAGACAGACACGTCTTCATTTAGCTGAGCGTCGCGGAAGACATAGTCGATATCATCGGCCCACATATACTCGATCAGCAACCGGCGCAACCGAGCGAGCGACACAGGCTTCATGTCCGCAGGCTCAGTTTCCACTCGAATGTGCGGGTAGTCGGATACATTTTGCAGGATGAGATCGACCAGGTTCGGTGTTCCAGCAAGCAAGCAGCGTAATTTGATGGGAGCTTTAGGCAATACGCACGTGTCGAGAGCCAAGAATGTCAGCTTGGCGAACGCATTGCTGGGCAGCCAACCCAACCATGACAGTGACAGGCGCTCCAGACACGGGGTGCGGTTGTCGAAGGACTTGAGGGATCCGTCTGGCACACTGTCACCCCGGTCTTCTTGCAGTGCAAGAGACTTCAGCGAGGGTGCTGGCATTCGAAGGTCTTCACATGCTAAGGGCCGTTTCCAGTATAACTCTTGGATTCGGGATGAATGCTCCACGTTTTGGAGAGCATGCGCAACAGCACAAGATTTGCCGCGAACCAGCACCTTGAGCGGGCCTCGGCCGGACCTCTCCAGCAAGACGTGATCTCTATTACCCCGGACTGTTTCAATGCAATTCCAGAGCTCCCGGATCCCCAAGGCGATCTCTTTCCAATGATGGCAGACGAGCATGAGACTGACTGCTCTGTCCTTTTCAATCCAAGTTGGGTTCCATACAGTCATTATGTCGATGCATTCATAAACAGTGCGTGCAGATTCGTATTCAAATAGCTTGATGGTGCAGGTCGTCACGAATATCTCCCGGAGCACTTCGGGAGGAAGACGATTGATCGCGACGTCGGCATTCCAGTCACGCCACTCAGCTTGAACCGCAGCAGTCTCAGCTGCCTTGATCATCCCTTCAATATGCTTGAGCTATATGTCACATCAGTTTGTTGAGTTAGACTGAGAACAAAGGTTACTGACCTCACGTGCGCTGTATACAATGAGGTCGCGGTCAGCATGTATAATGATATGATTGGGACGGGCAGAGACGCACCGTGGGCGAGTGTCCCTTTGCTCGAGCTCGGAAGGCAGCATCTTCATCAAGTCCGACGCACTCGATTCTTCGAGCGGAAGTGGATGGGTGGAGAATGTCTGAGCGACAGACTTTGAAGCGTGATCTGTAGCGGGAGCACTGTTGGGGCGTGGGGTGGGCAGAGCGAAAGTAGGAGGACAGATGGAGAGAGGTTGTTGGTTGTAGAGGAACTTGAGTTGGTCAGAAGAGAAAAGCCAGCATGTGTGCGCGAACAGCGTTGCGACGAAGGGGTTGCTCCTGCTATGGTTATGCTCGCCGCAGACGGAGGCGACCCGCAAGTGTGACAGTCACGGCCGCGTCCCGTGTCACTCACGGCGTCCCTCCGCGTTACGTGACCATCGAGTGGCGCAGAACGCAACGACGAAACTTCAAACCAGAAATGAAAACTCTCCTGCCATTTCAAGACCAGAGAGTGGAGTCCAGCTGACATTCCCGAGTCTACCGAATATGTTTGGGTCCAGTGCACAGTGCTTGTCTTGCAATTGGCGAACTCTGTCTTGGGCAGTTCGAACCTGGGCTGTCTCGCTGCTAGTACTTGCCTTCGACCGAAACTATCCAACTGATGATACATGAACACCAGCTTGATAATTGTTATTCGATCATCTATGACTATTAGCGTATCTTCCTCAATCGTTGGTCTTGTTCCAAACACCGGAACAAACGACTCATACCTACCAGACAGCAGGTCCCCCCCCTCACGGCTCCCCTCTTCGCACGATAGTAATCATATAACATCACCACTGTACAGTATGGTATAGTAGGTATACCAAGCACCAGCTCGGACTAGAAAGAATCACCGACAAACAGACAAGCGTTCATGACGTGCCATCCCACATATCCAACAGGGAAGTCGCACACGGTAAGCACTATAAGCCAGAAGGGATACAAAAGCATGCAAGAATACCGTAACAGCTTGAGACTCGGATATACTGTTCACTTCTTTGTTCTTGTGCAGAGGTAAAGGTCCGTTCCCATGTTCATTTCGGCATCTGCAGAGCAGCCATGATAGCCTCGATGCCCTTCATGCCCAGCCCGCCCTTTGGATAACAAATGAACATCTACCACACCCATCTCATGAGCACCATTCACGCCCATTGTGACATTCAAGCACTCACCGGCTCCTGATGAATCCCAAACTTCGCCCTAAAGTCCCCTTTCCCTGAAAGATGGAACGTCGACGCGATCCCATTATACGTCTTCTCCAGCGTCCGCACCCTGAACCCGCCCAAATTATCCACCCGCTGCAGCCGCTCCGTCGCACCTGCCCCGAACGTCGCGCTCCGCAACCCCGCGTCCCCCAGCTTCTTGATCACGTGTGTCAAAATGTACTCGATTGCGCCCAGAGGCGCCCCCGGAAACTCGAGCGACCACTTGATCTGGAACCCGTGCGTCGGTGCCAGCTGCGCAAGCACCACCATCGCGCACGGCTGATACAGTGAATTCAGCGAACGGTCACATCTCAAATCGGGCCTCTGCTCACCTTCCCGTCCTTGTCCACCGCATAGAAGTACTTCCTGTGCTTCATATCGTCAAACGGCCGCACGCCCGTCAGGTGGATCTGCGTCCCCTTCCTGTTCTCCGCCCACTCCTTACACCTCTCCTCCAGCTTCTCTCTTGTCTTCGGGTCCATACCCCCCTCCACCTCCACGATCTTGACCCCATCCCTCTCCGCCTTATGTATCTTCCTTCGCACCGTCTTATCATTCGCCGCAGGATCCACCTCAATCGGATTCAGCCTTTCCTCCGCGACCGCAATGATCGCGCTCCACCCCATATCCTCCGCCACTATCCGTTCGCACTCCTTATCGATGCAGCACCATACCGGCTTCAGGTTTTTCTCTTCGACGTACTTCACGTACGCCTGAACCACCCGTCCCATCTGCTTGTGCTCGCACAGCGGGTTCCCGAACGCCACCGCGAACTCGTTTTGTGGAATGTACCCAACCGCCGCACCAGTCGCCGGATCACGCCACACTGTCCACGCGGGGTCGATCCACGATGTGTTCGTCGAGTCGCCGTACTTGGCGATGAGCTGCCGCATCGACCCAACTTATCAGCACACCACCTAACAACGTTCCGCATACCACTCACATCCTGAAGCAGGGGCATGTCTCCATGGGGGTATCCCTCTTTAAACGTCGTAGCTTCCGGTCCATGCAGAATCATATGTGTTGCCGCGCTCATCGAAGCCTCCGCTAGGTCTTGGCCGTTCGCCGGAAAGCTGCGCGGGTCCCTCGGAAACAAGCTCGCATACCTAATATCCCCTAACTTAAGGAATAGCATGACCACGCGCTCGAGGCCGATTCCACCGCCCCCGTGCTTATTTCATCAGAAACTCTATTTTTAGCACTGCGCGAATAAAGCTATGACGACACACGCACTTACCGGCGGACAACCCCACCTGAATCCATCAACGTAGTCCTTCATCGAGTCGGGATCGATCCCCACGGCACGCATCCGTTCCTCGAGCATCGGTGCGACGTGTATCCTCTGCCCGCCTGATAGAATCTCCTCTCCCCGTAGGAAGATGTCAAACGAGTTAGATAGCCGCTGTGCACCCCATTCAATTCAATGAGCACAACTGGGAGACTCCAACAATGAGCAGCACTCACGTGGTCCTGCGGATCCGGCATCGTATAGAACGGCCGTACCTCCAGCGGGAATTTGTCTATGCGGGTCTATTCGAATCAACGACCGTCACCTTTGGAACAGACTATTCACCTAAGATGTAGTAGTCCGCCCCATACTTAGCTTTCATGAGCACACCCAGGCGCTGCTCCGCCTTGGTACTCAGGTCGGCCCACTCGCTCGGCTCAGAGCCGTCCTCCTCCTTCCACCCCGACTCCTTGAGCATTCGGATGCCATCTGCGAATCTGAGCCGCGGCGTCTCATCTAGGATCACCAGATCATCGTGCGGGAACTGCAGCTTCACCGTCTCGATCTACGCATACAGGCGTACGTGATTCGCACCTTGCGCACATGCAGAAATGGAGACTCAGCTACGCACCTCCTCCCGATACCGCTTCTGGACTCCCTTGATAATATACTTGAGCAGCTCGTCAATCGTGTCCAGCACCTCATGATAATGGCTCTCAAACTGCATCTCCAGGTCCAGACCCGTAAACTCAGTCAAGTGTCGATGGGTATTCGAGTTCTCTGCCCTGAACACTGCGCAATAGTCAGCCTTCTATGCTCATTCCAACCCCAAAACCACTGTATTGCCACCATGTCGCAGGTTCTCGAACTGGCAACATCGGGATTGCGTTTCCACAAATGCTCGAACGGAAGGACACTCACCAGGTCCTATTTCAAAAACCCTCTCCATATCACCCGCGATGCACATCTGCTTCGCGAGCTGTGGACTTTGCGCGAGGAATGCCGGCCGTCTGAAATAGTCCACCTTGAACACCGCTGCCCCTGACTCCGTGCTGGTCTTCTGGAACTTGCTACTTTGAATCTCCAAGAAATTCCTCTCAAGAAGGTACTCCCGAAAAAGTGTGCCCACGCCCGCGCGGATGCGGAAGATAGCCTGATTGGTCGGAGACTATGAAGTTGCGCATTAGTAGCGTTGCAACATTAGACTTCAAGGGAAGAACAGACGTACCCGAAGGTCCAGCACCCGATTCAAGAGTCGCGTCTTCTGATTCACCCGCGAGAAGTGCGCGTCTTCCTGTGCATGCGGGTGGTCAACGTCTCGGCAGGCGTAAAGCTTTTCAAGTGTCGTGCACCTGATGATATACCTTCTCGGCTCTTGAGACGTCCTCCACCTGGAACGGTGGAGGGGAAGTTGGCCCAGCAACTACATATAGCTACGAATGATCAAAAATCAGATCTCACGAACACACTTCGAGCAAGGCATATCTGAATAGTATACCCACTTTCTCCACCTTGACTTCTCTGCTCTTCACTCGTGCGCTCTTCACCTCCGACTGGTCCTCAGGCGGGTTCTGCACCATACCCTCGACAAGGACGACAGTCTCGCGATTGAGACCTTCAGCCCAGTGGATCATGTTCTGCGAGACCTTGTACTCTTCCTCTGCGAGCACACCCTGGAGTGTGCTTAATTGGGAGCGAAAGATGATGAAGACAATCTTCGAACCTGGAAGAGGCGGTGAGTGTAAGTGAGGTTTGAGTGACGCTAGGGGGCGGACCTAGTGGTCTTATATGGTGTACGCGGGCGCGAAAGGTGACATGCGTGCCTTGCTCCATGTCATTGACAGCGATAAGGGAACTGAGACGCGTCTCTGGGAACATCATATATCAGCCTTGGTGTCCAGCGTAATAGACAAGGTTCAGAAAAATCAAGGGCGTATCGCAGAAGGTATACCCTACACGTTCGTGGTGAAGCGGCAACGTCTGTACAGTCAATTTCCAGTCATCTCTACCAATGGCATGAGTCCGAGATGCGTCTCCACAGGACGGACCAGTAATGATCGACTTTCGAGCGCATATAGTCGGGGATCAAGCTCAAACATAAAAATAATGTGCGACCAGTCACCGCTCAGGTTCTGGGACATGTTCATTGGCAGATCCCCGTAATTATCTCGTAGCGGATCCTCATCATGCGCGTGTTTCTGTCTCTCCTTTCGCTCTGCCGCCTCGCGCTTATCAATTTCCTTGCGCTCCATGTGCCTCTCCACCTTTTGCTCGGTGAAAGACATGCGGCGCCGCCTCATCTCTGTCGAGGGACGCTGGGTATGATGCGGTTTGTCGGGCTCGTGGGCCTGCTGGCGTTGTGCGGCAGTGGGGCAGTCGGCGTTGGTGTCATCGACGTGCGCGTGGCCGTTGGACGCGTGCCGGTTGTGGGCATCGTCGTCCAGCTCCCGTACGGGCGACGAGCAGTGTCCTGACGAGATGGAGTTGCGGGCGCGGTGGATGACTTTTTTGATGCTCGACATGGCAGACATCGACCGCAACGTAGCCAAACGTTTATCAGGGGTGTCGAGTAAGGGTCGGGGCGTGTCGGAGTTGCTCGAGACGTACACTGTTGCCGGTTCTGCTTGGCGCTAACGTCATCCCACCATCTACGTCATACCTCACTTTCACGGCACGTGATTAACTACACCACCGAGAGCTGCCTCTTATGGCAGGCCGCTAGCCATATGGGGAAGCCCGCGTGGAGGCCGCCGGGCATACCGATCATACCGATGCACGGCGTCCGCCGCTCTTCTTAATACATGTAAGATCCTTTAGGGGCCTGTGATTGAGAGCCTTCAAAATGATATCAGAAGTACCCTGGTGTGGATTCGTTGAGCAGATGCTCAGCAGTGCACCCGTCGTGGCTCTTTCACAAGCGCTTTCGAGTGTCACCCCATAATACCTCGCCGCAGCTGTTGGACTGACATTGTGTTACTACACGTTTTGACGCACAAGAAGACATTGAATTGAACGACGTAAAACGTCAGGAAAAGGATATACACATGAGTCAACTCAGTCGCTCCCGAAGTTCATTCTGCATTGTAAGTGGACATGCATTCATACAAAATCATGCACGATAATCTTGCAGCCTCGAGGTAAACATCGCAAACTTCGGAGTCTTTCTGCAGCATGCAAATTTATAAGCCTCGTACAAGAGCGAGATGACTTGCACTCACGACCACCGAACAGGCTGCAGCCAAAGCGCCCAGTAAATGTGCGTACCTCATGTCCAGAGCTTTCCACGTTTTCACGGTCTTTGACAGTAGGCCCTCCATGCTATCGAGCTTTTCTCGATCTATCATAACCGTGCGCCTTGTAATTTTGGGGTGCTTGCTGATATCCCTGTACCCACCAGCACCGCAGCCTGCAATAATGTAAAATCAGGTGACGACCTATAAGAGAATGTGATGCGACCTCACACCCGGTTCCAAGCATTTCAAAAACACGCGAAGTCATCCATTCTATCACGCCGAGCAAAATATCAAGCAATTTATCCAACGCCTGAAATGCAACAAGTTGCTAGGTTGTTAAATCACGAACAAACGGAGACGAACAAACGGAGAAACTCACATCGTTGGCAGAGCTGTTATAGACCGACGGCTCTAAACGATGAAGATACTAGTCATAAAGATGCAGCTCACCTTGCCCGGAGTCCGGTCCAGAAGCCTGGTATATGCGATTTGAATTGCTTGATGATTCACCTAGCTCTTCGAACCTCACGGCTATACCATGTGCTTTGAACGCGTGTCCTTCGAGTTGCTAAATTCGTGCGTTGCATTAATGTTTGCAGTGTAGACGAATCTGTCAAGATGACCACGTACCTGTTTGAAATCGACCATGTCCGTCATGTTGACTAAGTCAGGCGTACTAGAGGAATATTGCCATATTACGATGTTGCTTTCAAGAGCTGATCAATTGTCAGTTATCTGCCGTGCACGCCAGCCATACGTGAAAACGACCTTTGAGGCATTCCGCGCTGAAACCAGCGTTTTGCACCGAGCCGTGAAAGAGTTGAGTATGTCTCTGGTGCATTCAGAACAAATAATATAAATCAATGTTTCCGACTGTATATCAATGTTCACAGACACTCTGCAAAATGTCCCATTCTTCGTAGAGGGGATGATCGCAACCAACATGCTCCGCGGTGTTGAGCTCTCGGGAGATGGAGTTAAACAGCATGTTGATCCGCTCGTGTCTTTCGGCAAGTGTGGAGAATTCATCCAGGGGTGTTAGGTCTGAAGCATTATTTTGTGCTGGACGTTGCCGATACGCGATGCTTTGAGCTGCGCCCATGATGAGAGCAAGGCAGAGCAATGAGGAGCGCCTTCGTATCGCGTTCCGATTTATATAATTTGAGACGCCGTGCGATTAGAAGTCGAAGCACCTCAGCGCAGCATGCCCGACGCCGCAGCATATGCCGAAAAAGCGCAAAATGGCAATCGAATTGACACTCGCACCGGTATGGGCAGCAGTACATACATATTCACATTGACGGGGCTCAATCCACGTCAGGCTAAGCAACAGCGGGGCACGAACGCATGGCAAGCGACATCTATGATAACGAAACGGACACTCACAACAACACGATACAGGACAGCTGGGCAAAACATGCTTTGATAACAACAGGCGGGTGAATTCGTACACTCAGGTATCGAATATCGGCAACCTGTTCTGTGCATATGCACGCATGCATTCGATCAAGACGCCGTAGACCGATCGCGCAGACTGAAGATGGGCTTCGTACGGAGTTGGAAGGGTCTGAAGAAGGAAAGAATTCGTCAGCACGAGGTGGCGGAAGAACAGACCAGGCCTACGTACAATGGTACTTTGCGCTTGTTCGAGATCTACTTTTAGATCCCCGCATGCAGCATCTACGACATTCCACGCATCCCAGAAAATGGAGAGCTTGTTATGAATGTTGTCGAGATTACGTCGAATCTCACGAGGAGACGGTTGTTCGGTTTGCTCCTGGATTCGAGAATCTGTCGAACCGATGAGACCGACGTAGGCTAAATTCTCATACGCAAGGTACTCACAAGGTGCCGGAGAGGTAAAGTCCGGCGTGTTCAGGGTGCTGTGAGAAATCGTATTCAAGCCCACATTGCCGAGAGATACCTGGCGTAGATTGAGGATGAAGCGCGATACCGGGATTGATGAGATTCTGGTTGACTCCGTAAGCATGAGATGAGCTGAAGTGAGTATGAGCCGAGGTCGCTTACGGTATCACGAAACTTGTGACGGAGGCTACGGGACTCTGCTTGCACTTCAAGGGTTTTGAGAAGTAATAGGGCCCTCACGAGCGGTGGAAGAACAGAGTCATGACAAGGCACTGTGACAGAGTCCGACGTACATGAAGTGGA
Organism: Laetiporus sulphureus 93-53; assembly: GCF_001632365.1. Taxonomy (NCBI): domain Eukaryota; kingdom Fungi; phylum Basidiomycota; class Agaricomycetes; order Polyporales; family Laetiporaceae; genus Laetiporus; species Laetiporus sulphureus. The sequence continues at coordinate 111,105 of NW_024468540.1, forward strand.
GCGAGCCTTGAATTAGCTGCTTGTAAGGCATCGCATGTACAAACAGAGCAACACATATTCACCGTCTCTCATCAGCATCGTCGTGATCGATCCTCTTAGGTTAAGAGGATCGATCGCGACGATGCTGCAAGTTACGGTTAAGAGTCTCAAGCGTGACTTCCGCACTTCTATGATGAGTCCGAACGTTTCGAGCCAAGTGACAAGGACCACGATCAGGCCGGATACAGCCGCGCAGATGCACGCGGCGAGGACGACTGCGGGAATCGTGCGTGTCAGACTAACAACTCATCGGTCTTCAAACTCACGTCTATGCAAAGGAAGATCAGTACTAGGTGCGCCGACGGCGGAGAAGTGGACATGGCACTTGCTTCTCTGTCGCGACGTCCTTGCTGGGCTTATAGTACTCGCGGGGGTTATAGGTACAAAGTGGATAGCTGCCTGCGTCAGTCACGAATGCATGTGGCATTCCTGTGATTAAAAACTGCCCAGAGGTGCTCAAAAGATATACGATGGCGGAGAACATATATACTCACGAGGTTGACGCCGACCAGCATTAGCCCCAGTAGCAAGACTAGCAATGCAGGGACGATCTGGTGTCCGCTGATAGCATATGTGCGGAACGCGGAAAAAGCCTAACAATTTATCAATCAATCTCTTCATGAAACTTGAGGTCAAACAATCTCTGACTTGCCGTTACAGCTTCGAGAACAATAATCGCCACATTCGCCAATACGTTGACAGCTTCCCAGCTGCGGCAACCTATCAACCGCGCTGAACATACAATGCGGTCGTCGCCACTGACCTCTGTGTGCGCGTAGATCGTGAGTGCTCGTGTCACTTGCAGCACGACACGACATGTGACTTACCAGTGGAGTATGCCACCCGATGACATTCAGCGCCAAACTGACGCCTTGTACCAAGTATCAGCGTATAGAGGTTGAGGGCGAAAATAACCGTGACAGCGGTGAACCTGGCTCCCCAGATGACGTGAACCTCTTCGGAGAAAGTCACAATGTACTCAAAGAAGATGAGGGCTGAACATGTCCGGTCTGTAAGTCGAGTTCGATTGCTCAGAATGGTCCGACCCGGGGACGTACCGGTAGCTGCGAGACGACAGTAGTTGTTGGTGTTTCTGTGACAGTGATCGCAAAGTTGTCAGTTGAACATTTCGGAAAGTATCGTCGTCCTCGCAATTGCTGTAAGAGATCCATTTCTTCCTGAGCCAATATGCTTGCAGCTGACGCGTTCGACATTGTAAAAGTATCAACGTCGGTGACAATGGTCAATGCAAAAAGAACAGTTCTCGGAGGCGCTTTAAGGATGCCCATCGCTCATCGCGTTGTATAATGCCTGATTGACCGGGCATGAACGCAGAGGTAAGGTTCAGATGTGGGCTTACGAACAACAGAGGTATTGGAGATTGCGGCTAAGGCCATCTGTCTCGCCTTCAAACAGAACAGCCGTATCAGATATGATACGTCAAGCTGTTTACCGGAGGCCACAGCCCAACACCCCCCGCCCAATTGCTGTCCAGACTCCAGAGCGCCTTGTGCGCTGCCAGTGATGGAGGTAAGCGGTCAAACCGATGCCGTTTCCACACGCATATGCACATGCGTGTCGTGCACAATTGGAGATGATACTACGTCTGAAATGCCTGAGTGGTTCAGAATTGCCGGAAATACAGCAGTTGTTCTATAGTGTTAGCAACACAGTCCACGTCACCATTAAACTTTCTTTTCGTACGCTCGTTGTATCTGAGATTGGCCGGTGAGGAAATATTGCTACGGTGCGCAACACGGTGAGCATTGTTTGCATACCACCATCCATCGGCGAGATTGAAACACAAGGCGAAGAGCTGCGAAGAGACGATCGTGAGAGCATTAATGGTATACGCCGCATCTTACAACTGCACGTTTTTTTGGCGCTCCGATCTGTACTCCGCTGTAGCTGGTGGCTATGGTGGCACTACTAGTACCCTGCGAAACACCCCCATATACCGTCTGATTACGAGACTAGTCACATTTCCAGGCCAGGAGCAGGACACACCCGACAAACCCGTCGTGTGCGTTCTCGAACGTACAAGACCTCACTTCTCGGAGCTGAAAGCGCAGGCGGAAGAGCCCATCCCCACCTCCGGAATTGTCAGAGAACATATCAGTCTCGCAGGCAATTACTTTGGAGACATGCTCCTGGAGAACGCCTACATGTTGTGTGGGAGGCAACACGATGATATCGTTTCAACGATTTTCAACCAAAAGCCGGCTTGTCGCTCAGCTACTTCACCACGGAAGCTCAAGTTTTTTTTTTCAAAAGCCCACAGTTCTCTAGTCGAATCACTTGACCCGAGCTTCTCTGCCTACATTCATAACTTTGCTTGAACGCCCGTAAGGTTAATTCGGCAAGCCTTGCAGCGAATGTGACATTACCGCCCAGCAGGCGCAATGGAAGAAGCGGAGCAATCCCTGCGACGGTGATTAGTCGTGCAACAGCATCGAATTGAGGCGCGTCTCGTGGACGATAATAACTGTTTTTGGCCGACATGTATGGTGCCATCCTTTAGGCTTTAGCATGAGTGACACAGGTAGCGGCGAATGTGCGCGCACATGCCCTTGGGTGCTCGGTAGTATAAATCCAAGGCACAAGCGCGTACTATTGCGCATCTCATACTACCGCCTATCTTGATCGACATCTTGGATACTGCGCATTCACAATGAAGACTGTGAAACCGTATGGTACTTGGGATTCTCCCGTCTCCATCGATCTGATTTTGCAGGCGGTGAGTTGCACGCCGTGGTTGACTCTCAGTGACTTTGACCGTATCTACTAGGGCGATGCGAAGATATCCGATGATGTCTTTGTCGATCCTGTAACCTCCAAAATCTACCACACTGAGGGTCGGCCAGATGAAAACGGGCGCGATACTATAATTGCGAGCGAGGAAGGGATCGACGTCCTCGGCAAGCCATGGGATGCTCGGGATGGTATATATGAGGTAATGTGTCCACGAATCCCTCATCGATGCTGGCTCATGTCCACGTAGTATGGCGGAGCGCCTGCGGTGGCATTCAATGGTACTTTGTATTTCTCAAATTACACCGATGGCAGGGTATACAAGACGACGGAAGGCGGCCAACCTGAGTCGATCACCCCAGGTGACACACTGAATGAGCAGTGCGCAGCGATATCTGTGCTGAACGATGTTGACCAGACTCAAACAATGTCGTCCGATACGCCAACTTCTCTGTGCACCCGAAGCAGAACCACCTCATTGTGGCTGTTCTGGAAGATCACAAGGATCCTGAACCTTCGAATGTCATCAACAACGTCTGTCTTATCAATGCCAACACCAGGACTGTATCCACGATCGTGTCTGATGCGGACTTCTATGCCTCCCCGACGTTCTCCCCCGATGGTGCCCACATCGCCTGGGTGCAGTGGAACTTCCCTGACATGCCGTTTGACGGATCTCAGCTCTACGTTGGAGACGTGACTGTCTCAGCGGACGAAACCAGCTTGAGCGTAAGCAACGCGACCTACGTAGCAGGGAAGGCTAGCACAGTCAGCGCGACTTTCGCTTGCTGGGCGTCTAATGATGTCGTACTCTTCACCAGCGACGAGTCCGGCTTCATTAATCCATGGATGTATTCTGTCTCGTCTCACAAGGCGGGCCCGATCCTGTCTAAACCGATCAAAGATGACTTCGGTGTGGGCAAGTGGACGCTCAGCTGGAATTTCGGTGCTGCGATGGACCTGGAAGCGAAGAAGTCCCTCTTCATTTCTATGAGAGAGGGAAGGAGCGTGATCTACGTCGTGGACGTCGCGCGCGGGACGGCAAACTGCCTTGACTGCCCTTACGTCAACATCACGACGTTCAAACGTGCAGGTGACAACCGCGCGGTCTTCCTGGGACAGAAACGCGACAACTCCGCAAACGTCATTCTTTGCACCTTGGAAGGCTCAGATGAGCAACCAGAGCTGTCCTACAAGGAATTAAAGAACAGCACCGAGATACCCGATGATGTGAAGGCTTCGATCTCGTATGCACAGCCTATCACTCTTGAGAACGACGCCGGAGAGGCATTGTATGTGATATATTATCCCCCGACGAATGTGGATTACACGGGCCCGGAGGATGAACGTCCTCCTTGTGTGGTGGATGCGCACGGTGGTCCCACGGGAATAGCCTACCAGTCCTTGCAGTGGCTGGTCCAATATTTTACTAGTCGTGGGTTCGCTTGGTGAGACTTGAATGCTACTCTTGTTACACACAGTCACGCATAACGACCTTTACTTCTCGCAGGATGGACGTGAACTACAGTGGAAGCTCTGGATACGGCCGTGCATACGTGTAAGCATTCATCATGAAAAATGTCTATCTTTGCCAAACCTGCTGATGAACTTCAGCAACCGGCTCTTGGGCCAGTGGGGTGTACTCGACGTGAAGGACATCGTCAGCGCCATAAAGCAGATCTCCTCCGCCCCGCGGTTGCTTGTCGATCCCAAGCGCACCGCAATCAGAGGCGAGTCCTCTGGCGGATATGACGCGCTCATGACGATCTGCTCTCATCCTGATGCCTACACTGCGGCAACTTCTCAGTATGGGATTGCCGACCTCACGACCCTCGCACAGCACACGCACAAGTTCGAGTCGCGCTATATCGACGAGCTGGTCGGAGGAACCTGGAACGATAATCCTCAATTGTACGATTCGCGTTCGCCAGTCAATCTGGCGAGTAGCATCAAGACGCCGCTGCTCGTGAGTAGATATCAGTACCCTCAGCGTGGGATTCAGTACCACTGACGGATACATGTGTATAGGTTCTTCAGGGGTTAGCCGACAACGTAGTCCCGCCCGAGCAGGCGCAGGCCATTGTGGTAGCCATCATGAAACAGGGCGGGACGGTTGAGTCCATTACCTTCCCAGGAGAGGGACATGGATGGAGGAAGGCGGAGACGATCAAGAAGGCGTACGAATCGGAGCTGGGATTCTACAGAGTTGTCTGGGGATTGTTCCCGTGAGGTGACTCAGAGAATCACGAACGGATGAAGTGCGAGAGGAAGGTATGTAACGTATCAGTATTAGATTTAACCATCTCTTGATCGTCCTGCTTTTCGTGGTGCAGGTACAGCAGACACGTTGTAACGCTATTTTGTGCACCATATCCAATGACCCTTGAGATGCAAAGTCATTGACCAGTTACAGAGACCGCAATTGTCAACATGCACACAGGCTCCGCCAGCATCAACCGCATGTGATGGTCGCCAGATACTAACTTGGAGACATGACTGTCTGTAACAGGAATCTGCAACATATTCTGCGCCCAACGCTCCGCAACGTGCAATTGACCGTACATCTCATGTCGGAACGTACAGCTGTACTGATACCCGCTCGCATGCTATTTGTATTCAGACTCACTGCGAGCCAACCAGCCCCTTGTGCTTGTGCTACGAGTAAGATTTCTCTATTTGCAAAGACAGGCCTTTGAACCCAGAGCCATGGTGCATACCCTCGCGAAAGCATCGTGTCTTCAGAATCGCACGGAATTCTGGCTCTTCTTTGCCTTCTTCTCTGCAATCTCTGCATTAGCAGTGCCCATAGTGACAGTCGCGTACTCCCCGTCCTGGGCAAGAGAGCCTCAAGCACGGTCTACGCGTAACGAATATAGTGCGAGTGCACCGCATCTCACGATCTTCATAAACTGACCTTGCATTCTGCCATTAGCTTATGAAGGCGCAGACTATCCACCGACATGGGACATAGCTTCATACGACCCTGTGCACATGACACTCGCAGCCACCAGCCACCATTATGCCCTCGACACCCCACACGGCATCGCCGCATGGAACAGCACTCTCCCTGAAAATCGGGGCCTGCTCTACCTGGGACCCGAACAGCGCATCTTCAGTATCTCCATGTTCCACCAACTGCGCTGTCTGGACATCATCAGAGCTTCTCTTGCCGTCCGCCTCGCAAACCGGGCGTCGTATGCGGAGACTCCGAGTGCGCTGGACCATCATTGCATGAATTACCTCCGCCAGATGGTTTCGTGTAGGGCGAATGACAACTTGGAGCCTATCGCGGAGCTTAAGAGGGATGGATCGACGAGGTGGGAGGTTATCCATGTATGCCATGATTGGACGGCTGTATACAATGCGACGATGGAAAACTACGAGGATCATCTGAAGGCGACAGGAGGGTGACTAGAGGACGTGTGCGGCGTCAGTTCATGGTAGCACAATTGGAAACCTCTATGTCATACAAGTTCGCTGCAGACCTTTTATAATCAGAATTACAGTCCCCCGAATCTTTGCGCCTCCGTAGATGATCTGCAAATATAAATATACTATCATGATCGTCGATGAAGGTTTGGAGCTACGTCGAAAACAATCCTTTCGCATCCTTCAAGTCAATCAGACGACAGCCTCTGCATGGTATCGTATATCGAAGTCCAATCTTTACATGAGTGAGTTGAGCCTCGCCGCTCCGTCTCGAAACCGCGCTCTGTGAAATCTCCCGCCTCCAATGTCACGTCAGCCGAGCAGAGCACCATTTGCCGCAGATAGTCCAAACAGTGCGAGATGTGACTTTCGCTGGCCTCCTTGGATCTCCATACGCCAAGTTGAGTATTCGGAGACAGTGTAGCTCGTGGAACATCGTTATAGCGAACAGCCGTTCCTCCGGTCCGAGGACGACGAAGCCGTTAGTCCAGTTGGTGAGCGCGTACCACGCGTCGTCGGATGCATCCCCAAGCAGAGGGTAATGCACTGATTCCTCTACGGGTAGAAAGACTGCTGGAAGACCGGGGGTGGAGGGAGGTAGTGTCATGGGATAATCGTGGGCCTTATAAGCTGTATAAAAACCTAAATGAACAAGTGCAAAGCAGAGAGTAGCAAAAAGCTCACCGTAGCTCGGACGGAAGGAGATGACCGTGTTCTCGTTCGCGTACAAACGTCCACATATGAACAGTAAGTTCATAATAGTTACGCTAAGCATGACAGCGATGGTGGCTATTTGGGACGTCATCGTGCCACCAGCACACATTGAGTGAATGAAGTGTAGGAAGACCCGCTGCTGGTAAGCGGTGTCACGACCTACACAGCTTTCGCGCCCTTACGGAACTCTGCTCGCTGTGACACAGCGGGATCGCGGGATGTTCCTGTCATTCTTAATGCAAATGATGAATTCTCTTGGTTTCATGAGCGCACGCTGTCGAGAGTAGTACGTGATGTAATTTCTGTCAGCTCCGAGAGAAGACGTGCCACTGCAGATTCTCTTGCCAACCCACCAGGGAGGTTCAACATAGACGAGGTGCCTTTGATGACCACATACTCGAAACAACCTCGAGATCATGACCGGAGAATCTCAACCCAGTAGATGCAGAATCTAGCCATGAAGGCTACCGAGAGACATCGGCTTGGAAGCGCTCGTCGCTATTAACGCGCCCGCCTGCAAGCTCTGGCTCTAGCGATGTTCACACTAAAGCTAACTTGACTACTTCGACTTCTCCGTTGAACGCGTAAACCGCTTTCCTACGACAGAAGGAGGATGAAGACCAAAAAGGGAAGTCTCAGCGTGGTTCGAACACGCGACCACACGATAGCAAGCAAATGAAAGCTGCAATCGTATGCTCTAACCACTGAGCTATGAGACCACTGTGACATTTAATTTTGTATAATATACATAAGTATTACTATTATCTATTCTTGAAGGCCACAATTGGACGTTCTCAAATCCGTAATAGGACCTTCATTCATTCTTCGGCGACCACATTCCTTAATATTTCTTTCTCCCATGTTCTAGGAGGCAAGCACTCCATACAACTCCTGGTTCACCCGAATATCTCTCTCGTGGCTTAGCACTCAGACTCAGATATCCGCTGTACTGCGTCAACCTTGACAATGTCTACGGTTACGGCATCAAATGAGAATCAAACACCCGAATTTGATGCCAAACCGCGTTCTTTGGATTCATCAATCCTTGTTGGCAGGGAGAAAGACGATCATCGAAGGGACCAGTCATCTGCACCCGAAGTGCAGTTAGATGGAGTGCTGTCCTCAAGTGCTTCAACGGCCAACCGGTCTTTGTCGAGCTCAGCGTCAAGCGGAAGTGACGGCTGGGGAGCGAACTTCTGGGTAACTCTGGTCGATCCGCAGGTGCGTGTGGCATTACGTTGAGAGATCAGAGTTGATGTCGATCACATTCGGCATGTAGACCCAGGTGTCATTCTATGCCTGTCCAGCCACCGGCGAAGTTAGCTGGGATCCTCCAGTTGGTAACTTCCTGTACGTTGAGCGGCTGCGTCACTTGTGGCGGGCTATAGACTTGCTGTTCGCAGGTTGCCCCCCAATCCGGATGGAGAGTGGTGGGAGATGATCGACGAGACAAGCGGTCTACCATACTACTACCACACCAAGACCGAAGAAACGCAATGGGAGCGACCTCAAGCCTTCGTTATACCATTAGGCGTCCTCCAGGTGAGTCCTGCTATGCGCGATGATATGATGGAAATTAATCTTACCTAGAATACTGCTCTCGGCCGTCGGCTATCTCTTCGTCACAAGTCGCGAAATGAAGCAGCTCAATCTGGCCCTACGACTCTCCAGAGGTCATCATATCATCGATCCCGTTCGTATTCGAATGAGAAAGACTCGCCGCTGCGCCATCATGACGCCGGGAATGATATGGAAAAGCGCCGTTCGCCAACCTCTCCACGTGCATCCCCTGCAAAGAACCCTCAATCTCGTTCCGTATCAGGACAGAAACAACAAACTAGCCAAAGATCCACTTCTACCAGCGAGCATCTTCTCGCAGATCCAAATGCAAATGGCAGTCCTCTCTCATATCCTCGAGGTCACCCACTGGCGCCCATTCCTGGCTCCCCATATACGTCAGATGCATCGTCTGAGCATCCGTCGTCCGCACGAACATCGATGTCTACCGCTTCACTCAGTGAGCGCTATTCGAAGGGGAAAGAGAAGGCTCACCCTCCCGAATCAACCGCGAATGCAGGCGAAGCCGCCTATAGTCGTCCGCACTCGAAGCCTCCCCAATTCCTGTCATACCGGTCTCCGGAACCGCAGAGCTTGACTGCGGCTTTGGAATTGATTGCTCTGTCCGATCCAAAGCCTTGCGTGTCTTCTCAGAACCAGAGGCACTCTTCGGAGGGTGGATGTGCGGGAGATTTCCCTAATAATTCGTTAGAAAACCCGACTAGATTACGAGTGAATGTGAGCCCAAGTATGAACAGATCTGTCACCGCACCAGCGTCTCCGGTGACTACTAAGTGCAACAAGAAGGACATCGCTAGTATCCCACCCTCTTTTCAAAAACCTATACCGCGCTCCCCTGCCCTCAACGAGCGTAGCATCTCGATCCCTGATCCAGTCTCTCTGAATGGAAAGGTGATCAGCAGTCCAATTTATAACGCAGGTAGACTTGCGCATTTATTTGCCTCCTTGAAGCATCTCATTGACGATATGTTATCTTTCGCATTACCTGTTGCCGATGAGCAGAAGCCACCTTAAACCTGAATCCCAAGATGAACCGTCTACCCATTGATCTGTACCGGAAGGGAACTGGAGGGATGGCCAGCTCGTTGAGTACCGGGTACGTGCAATAGATATTGTCCTCCTTACAAATCCTTCGCTGCGGATGGAGCAAGGATGGTCTGACTGTCATTTTGAAGTATAGCAAGCACCATGTATTGCCTGAGGAGCTGTCTTCGGACATCCAGCAGTTCGCGGAATCTCAATTCGCAAGGCAATATTTTGCTACGCATCGGACTGGCTTTCTGTTCAAGCGCAAGATCCCGGTCGCACAGCTCTTGGCGTGGCAAAAGGTCGGTCCAAGCGGCGCTCTGGCACACGAACGCTTCGTCTCATTTGCGTGGCTAGGCTTCTTTAGGCTCTCCTCTCCTCGTGCTCAACAAGGCATTGCACAAGAACGCGCTGAAGATATTCAAGGTCATCCAGCATATCATGGGAGACAAAGATCGTGATCGGTCCACGGGTGTTCGCATGGGTACGGAGAACCACATATCCATGGTAGCATCTATCAATCATTCGACAACATCGCTGGTCTCTAATGCTTCCTCTGTGTTACTGGAGGAGGAACGCTGGCTGCTCAGTGAAGGTCTTGCACACGGGGAGCTGAGAGACGAGGTGTACTGCCAAGTTATGAAGCAATTGACAAATAACCCGAACCCGTGCGTACTCCGTTCCTTCGACTTGTTGGTGGAGCATGGTCATTGATCGTCCGCAGTGAAAGCATCTTCAGAGGCTGGCAATTACTCTGTGTACTCCTTATCACTTTTCCTCCGTCGAAGGATTTCGAACCTTTCGTGCGATCCTTTCTGCACCAGGCTACGAAACAACAAGAGGGCCGTGTGGATGTCATGGCGAAGTATTGCCTCCGAAGGCTTGCATATATATCGAGGAAAGGACCGAGGGGCAAAGCACCTACAGTAGCAGAGATTGAGACGGCATCCGTAAGCAATGTCGTACTATCTCTGTGGCCCTGTACATATTGAAGGTGTTCTGTCATATTCAGGATGCTGCGTTCCATCCGTCCATCTTTGGCGAAACTCTGGACACGATCTTCAGACTGCAGGAACGCACCTATCCGCATATGAAAGTTCCGATCATCCTTCCATTCCTTGCCGACGGGATCCTAGCTCTAGGAGGGACTAAGACCGAAGGGATCTTCCGAGTACCGGGTGATGGTGATACGGTCTCCGATCTCAAGCTGCGAATCGACAAAGGCTACTATAGCCTAGATGGCGTCGAAGATCCCCACGTTCTGGCTTCTCTAATAAAGCTATGGCTGCGAGAGCTGTGCGATCCTCTGATACCCGATGAAATGTACTACGACTGCATTGCTAGTGCAAGAGATCCCGCTGCCTGCGTGCAAATCGTGCACAGGCTTCCTACGATCAATCGACGAGTTGTCCTCTTCGTGACCAGCTTTCTGCAGCTCTTCTTGGAAGAGAAAGTTCAGGCTGTCACGAAGATGACGTCGCCTAACCTGGCTCTCGTCATGGCCCCCAACCTTCTCCGCTGTACCTCTGATTCTATCGCGGTGGTTTTCACCAATGCTCAGTGCGTGATCAAATCGACTAGTCGAGTTACTTACTCAATCTTTCTTCGCAGATACGAGCACACCTTCGTTCACAATCTTTTGCTCCATCTGCAATGCGATGCCATAGATCCCGATTACATACCCACTCACGGACAAGGCGCTATAGCGGCATCTACAATGCCGCCGGTATCCTCACATCCCCGCCGCCGTAACTACTAATTTGTTTGTGTAGCCTTTCGGACCTCACCATACCCAACGTCAGCTGCTTGCTGTCACATTCATCGTATTCCTTGTTGTATCTTGGGTTTAGCATGACCTACATACCACAATCGTTTCCACGTTGCTTTGCAATGCTCCGGCTTCTCTTTCCTCATTGATATAGGATAGGACATAATTTGATACGTATACCCACCTGCTCGCGTTAATGATGAGAAAACACAGTAGATTCGCGATATTACCGCTGTTGAACCTTGCCATCGCATGCTTCCCCACTTCTCAGATACCTACTTAGCTGACAAAATGCATACACGACGAGGAAAATGATGGAGCAATGGCGTGCGAGTCCGAGCAGAACGAGGTATAGTAATGAGGATATACATACCTTGAAGTACACAATGACGATGAAGAGAACAAGTCCACAGGATATTAGAAGGCAACAGTTGACATGTCCGACGTTGAAAGTCCTGTTTGCAGAAGTGCCAGCTAGCTGGACGTCAAGGCCGGTAGTATCCAGCGACCCAGTCCAGCGGCCAAGGCAACCCAGCAACGTCGAGCCTTTCTCAGAAGACCGCTTAAAGATCACGGTTTTGATGCTCTACCGAGAGTATCATATTTTCACTTCATTTGACTTATGCTTCACCACTTCTCGTCGCAGTGAATCGATCGCGCGTGCGCTTCCTGAAAGAAAGCTGGCTGTTTGAAACACTCAATTCAGGCGCTGTGGCAGATACGGGCTGCACAAGCACGTACCTCACCAAGCAGAAGCTTTCAACGTCACAGTGCTGAGATTACGATCGGCAACAAGTGTGTTAATCATTTACTAGCTCCTAAAGTCCTGCTCAGTCCGATTCACGCCTTCGGTAGACGGAAAGCAATGTGCGATGAACAAGTTGAGCGACCCTGTCGCAGTGATCCGCTCTGGCCTTTCAGGAATCTAATCCTCGTCGCAGAAGACAAGCGAACAATGTGGTCGGCTTGAATGGTCAGCAAAGTGACTCAACTTAGATAGAACTAGAACAGGGCCCGTTCTGCATCCTAGAAGTATAAGTGCTTTAATCGCCTGCGCGCCGGTCATTTCTGACCACCCAACCTATGCGGATAGTAGGGACATAAGCTATTTGCGAGCCGCCAATGTTTACCACGACGAAAAAAGTCGATAAAGTTTTGACAGAGGCAGAATATTGGACATGTCAGTGCGTGATGATCAGCGTCTAGTTGAAGTCCATAGGGAGCGCCCATTAGGCGCCAGAGAGCTTCATCCTTGCCTCCCACTGCACCCCGTTCCAAGTCTAAAAGTCATCCTTTGTTGCAGTGCATCGCCATGCTTGGAGCACGATGTCTAAAACCCGCCCACACGTCCATCGTTCGGCGTCAGAGCTGTGAGGTTGTCTTAGGCGGGCAGACAAATTGCCGCATGCGTGCGCCGACCTACTCTACGAAGACTCCGACTCCCTCGTCAGTAACACAATCAACACGGTATGGGACAAACAGCTGATGTGTATTCAACAAGTGCTAATGGCAAACACAGCGATGATGAGTCCATATTCTCCCCTGCCGCATCCTCTTGGGATCATGTTTTCGATAGCATCAAGGACGTACCTCTCCTCCTCCCTTCCTCCTCCCGCGGACGGCCTCCCCCCCAAGGTGCCTCTGGTCGAGAACCTCATCAGCAAACCATGACTGCCCGGGAGATCAGTGCATTCGATGAAATGTTCAACATGATCTTCAGTGCGGTTGCGGAACAGAACATGCAAACGCCGGGCAAGAAACCGCACACACTTTCTGCCGCAGTCGGTGTTGGCCGCACGGGAATCAGGGAGACGACTGATATCTTTGGGAAGCTGCATAGCCAGTCAAAAACGCTCAGGTGGCCGAACGAGGCCGACGAAGAACTAGACAGAAAGAAGGAGCAGATGGAGCTGTGCAATTCCGATCAGCAACTGTTAGACTGGGCGATGCGCGAGGTATTTGGCGAATCGAAGCGGTACGAAGAAGAGGCGCGACGTGCTCTTGAGGATCCAAAGTCCTCAGGAAAGCCCGTGCAGCTGCAGCTGCAGCCGCCATCCTATCCCTATCTGATCGCGCTCCTCATGAAGACGTTCCGCGAAAGGTATGCCGACCCACACCTGGCGCTGTCGATCTTCGATCATGCACGACATCTATCCATTCCCTCGTTCGTATTCGGATGCACCACTCCTGCGTACAACGAGCTCATTGAGACGCGCTGGAGGTGTTTCCGTGACCTCCGTGGCGTGTGCGATGCGCTGGAGGAGATGTGGGTGAACGTCGTAAGGCTAGACAATCGCACGCGCGCATTGGCGGAGATGATCAGGCAGGATGTCGGCGAGCGAACTATGTGGCAGGAGGAAAACCCCTTACGCAGCGGTGAGGTGCGGGAGATGCTCGCGAAAATAGAGGATCTTAGCACCCGAACACGACCTTACCCTGGCAAAAAGACCGAGCCGCTTACCCCAAAGCTTGGGAAGAAGCGTTGGAGAGGCTCGCAAGAATGGAAGAGAAACTTACAACCGGGCACGAGCATGAGAGTTCCTTGGGAGGATTTTGGCGAATGGCCACCAGCGCCCGAGCGTACCACAGACGCAGACGACCCGGGATATTGAGCTGCTTGTTCACGTCGCTGATCAACTTAAAATTCCAAGACCTTATGCCTGGCCCAGCATCGCCAGCTCTCCAACAGCTCACGCATTTGTCATAATATGTATCAGTAACGTTCGTATATTGCCGTTGTATATAGAGACAGCTGTATCTGCAGTGTTACAGCCCACCCCTCACCTTTCCGGCAAATTTGATTTTTCCATCTGCTCCAGTGGCAAACCGGAATTGGATGGCTGGATGTGTCTACCAAATGCAAATGCATCACTCACAGTGGATGCTTTGAGAATGATACACGGTCAGAAAAGTGCATAGCACCTCGCAACAGTCGTAGCCTTGTCCTACCCAGAGAGTTCACCGTTTGGCTTGACTGGCAGCCTCTGCGAAAGCGAAGTGATTCTGAGCAGAGTGGCATGTTGGATGAGTGTGTACAACGTACCTCGTCGCGTTGCGTCCTCCAGCAGCTGCGTGTCAACGTGTTCGGCCGGCAGTTGCACATAACGCACTACCGAGCCACGGATGAAGCAATTCTTCACTGCCATCTGAAAAAGCACCCATCACAACCACCCTTTTCAATACAGCCGGCGATAAACAAACCATGTGCGGATGTCTTGCTTCATCGAGGACCTTGATCGAGTCGAGACGGATGTTCAGGAATCTAACAAGGGACGAGCAGACGCCTTGAGCATCGGGTTGCTGGATGAATTGCGAGTAAACGGAGCAAATCGAGCCGGCACTTACTGGTCGACGGATTTAAGCACACCAGTGATTGAGAGGTCGTTCTTCAGCTCGACTGTCACCCGCTGATCCGTGAGCGTTTTGAAGACAGAAAAAATCAACTACAGTAGTATTCGGTTAACAGCGAGGTCATAATTCTACAGAAAGACCATTTACTTGCCATGATGATGGACGAAAGGAGAAGTGGTACGCGCAAGGAGAGTCAAGCCGCAGTTTGGACGCGGCGTAGGTGCGTATAATAGACGCCCATTGATCAACGTCCTAAATTAGCAAGGGCCACCGATCGTAGGGAGCAGTGGTGTATCTATCATATAGCGTTGCGCCGATAATTACGAGGAATGTATGCATGTATCTATCTTAACGCAGATGTAAGGTAAAATGTCATATCACAAGAGCAAGTACGATCTACTCAGATATCAAACTTCACTACCTGCTCCCCACCTCCCCGCTCGATCTTGAGCAGCCTCTTTGCCACACATCCGTATATCGGTCTCGTCGCCCCACTCCCACCCACTGCACTCGCAGAAATCCCAATCTCCTCTGTCTTCGCGTTCAGCGATTCCTTCAGCTTGCCCAACGGCATCGCGTAAGACGGTGGCGAGGAGAGCAGCACAAGCAGCATGTGCGCTGTAAGAACCTGCTGGGCCGTTGGTTGGGATAGATTCGCAGAGGAGGCGGGTATTGTAGCGGAGAATGAAAAGGAAGAGAGGCTAGCAGTTGACGGTGAGGACGGAGACGGTGTCTTCGTCGACAGTGTCTGCAGATGTGCACTGAGGACGATGTATTGAGTCAGATGGACCCATATACCAAACCGGAACAAACGTACATCGTCTCCTTTGCATGAGGTGGCTTGCTACCACCTTCCCCCGAGACATCGAATGAACTTCCCGGCATTATGACCTCGCCAATCGTCGCCCATATCTTCGCCTGCGACAACTTAAGCGAGGCAATGGAATATAGTAGACATCACGTACAGCAATCTGTTCTAGCTCAGTGGTCACCTTGATCTTGTGGCGGTGAGGACCGGGTGTTGCGACAGCTTCTAATAATGGCGGGGTCGGCGTTGCGGGCTCCGACTTGGCAGTAATCGTGACGTCGGGCTCTGATGCTTCCGTTTGTGGCGGTGTCGACTTGGAGAGCATGACTGTCCGGTCAAATCCCCCTGCATCATCCTCAGGCACTGGTTCTTCGCTCTGTGTCACGATCTCTGACACTGGAGAGTCGTCGTCGAGGCTGAGCTCTCGCCGCATGTCTAATTCGTCTTCGGGGCTTAATTTGGGTTTCGGTGTTGAACTAGGTTTTGGCGTGAACTTCCCCCCAATCCGAGGAGCAATTGGTGTAGCGAATGAGGTCACGGAGACGTCTGCGAGATCGACATGCTCATCCAATAACGAGTCTCCCGCGAAATGCAGCGTGCGCGCAGAAGCCGCTGGCGTGTTCCAGAATGTGTCCTCCTGTTCATCGACTGGTGGCGGCGGAGGGGTCTGAGGTCTGGGCTTCACCTTCGGACGCGGTATCCTGCCAGATGCCTTTTGCTTTAACAGAACCTCTTTCTACATGAGGCTCTGAGAATGAATTAAACGCGACACATTGAGGAAATTGGCATACCCGCTTTCTCAGCTCAGCGAGCTGCTCTTGAGCAGCCTGCACGCGCTGTTCTTCTTCCCGCACAACAGACTTGGGAGACGCGGGAGGCTGAGGAGGACCTGCGGCCGAGTGCTTCACTTAGTTGATGCAAGTACGGAAGGCCACGAACATGTCACTCACTTGCTTTAATTGCTCACTGAGCTGGCGAACGTGCGAGCGTACTACCCCGAGCTGCTCCATGATCCTGATGGCTTGGTCTGAAGCTCGAGGCATGGGCCTAATCGAACGACTGTAGTTTTTCCATGAAAACCCGCAGACCGTGATATGCATAGCCTACTTACTAACGATCGAGATACTTGATCGCTGCCCGCGCATATACCTCCGGATCGTGCTCTCCTGGCCGTCCCTGAGGATCATGCCTTCCCTTGCGCGGAGCCGGTGGCTTCTTCAGCGGCGTCGCGCCATGAAACTCCGCGCGCGCAATCTCACTGTAGGATGGAGCAGGAACCTCTGGGTCGGCTGGTTTGGCAGGAGACACCAGCGTGAATAAACCAAGCTCGGCAGGGTCAACGTCACGGATCAGGTCGCCGAGGGGTGTGTGGAGGACGGCCTCTGTGAAGGGGCCGGTTGTTTCTCGAGAGATGTTGGTGGCGCTTGAGCGAATTGACTTGGCTAGCAGAGAGAGACGGTCAACATGTTCAGACAGGCTGCTCATCGCGGATGGCGGTGAGAACAAGAAATGTAGGCCGCCTCAGCCTGCGCTGAGCTCAAGATCCCAACACGGTCACGTGCTTACAAATTGGTGTGTTCAGCCCTGTTCAGCCCGACGACCTGCTCTCTCCAAACTTCGATCTACTTTGGACTTGAAAGTTTCATCGTTCTGCGTACTCAATAGCGGTGGATGGGCCCGACCTCGGACTCTACTGGTCAACTGGACTGCTTTGCTGCAAAGACTGCTTCTGCTGTTGTTCAAGCCGAATCACTCGGCTCATCTCGTCGTGAATGAATGCAAGCATCCCGTTAAACAAGTTTTGTCCAGAGCGCCTCATCATATTCTCGAATCCTGGACGGCAGAGATTCCATGGCTCATACTCTCCGCTTGCTTATCAACAGACTCAGCGAGCCCGGGTAGCGTATCGGAACTTGAACGGCATACCCGCCGCTCCGAACTGAGGCCATCTCCCTCACCGGCGATTGCTCCCTGGATGCAGATGAAACAGATGTGTGGGAGCTGGGAAGCCTGATGGGTGGAAAGATGTTGATCTAACGAGCAGAGACCTTAGCAGGCTTAGCAGGACACGTCGCTAGGTGGTTCGCTCCACGATGCGATGTGGGCGTCGCGGTCAACAATTGCCCCTCTTCCAACGTCAGACCGCTGGCATAGAGCTTATAATTGCTTTGGAATTGGACACAGTGGTCATAATCCGGATATCTGAGCGCACAATATTCAGGAGTGGATGGCAGGTCTTCGCTGACGGTAGTCGATTCCGGCGCTCTTCACCATAAACCTGCTCATCAGCGAGCGCAAGACGATAGAGCAATCATGTAAATGTCGTAGCAATGTTTCTTAAACACGAGATGTTGCAATGATATTTTGCCATGGACAACTGATGCTGAGCGTAGACGCACGTGTCCTAGCTTATACCCAAACCACCTCGTATACCCCGTGGCAGTCTGCGATATCCCGCCCCTCACGATTTTCACTGCGACGGTCGTTCCATCTACAAAGGGGTGGGCACAGTAGTCAAAGCTGGTCACTACGTGCGAGTGTTGCGAGGCGTCAATTGGTAACAGGCAACCTCGGCGAAAGTGTGCTTTCGATGGCGGGCAACGCTGGTAACCCAGTCGTTCCGAACCAACGGAGAGGTGTCTGGGAGCCCTTGCCGCTCATATTATATGGTTATGCGGTCCACCCACTCTCACCCAACCGCCGGGACACGAAGCTGTCCAGCCGTACTCGGGCATCGACGTTCACAAGCACGACCGACGCTTCCGGCGACGAACATCTCGTGCACAGAGATGTGGTCTCTTTGGAGGTGGGAGATAGCGTATATGCTTTTGAGCAGTACACTCCGAAGGATAAAGAGGTCGAGGGCATCTGGTATCGCGGGTGCGTCCCATGTCCTATTTGTACACAGTAGTGACCGCTCACAGAGATGCCCAGATACGTCGTGAGCACATCTCGCCGACCCCAAGTCAACTGGGCGCTGGTCTCGGATCCATCATGCTCCACGCAGAAGGCAGCAGCCCTGGCCGGCGAGCAGCAACAAGTATTCATTGGTACCTTTCCCGCCTCCCATATCTTCGTCAGGGAGCGGCTATCGGACGAGGAAGGACATCTGGCAGAGGTTGCGAACGAATGGAGGGCGGGGTTGCCTGCTCATCAGTCTGACGTCAATTCCGTGTGGAAGGAGAAGGTCCTTGGCGGATTTGCAACGCCTAGAGAAGACGACGGACTTTCGCTGAAAGATGGAATCTCGTTCAAGGACACCGTCTCGCGCAAGTCGTTCAAGCTGCCTCCACCGCCCGACCAGGCGAACTCAGCACGCGCCCGCGTGCCCGTATACCCTGCCAGCCTGCGCTCGGCATCGCCGACCGAGTCGCAGCTCATGAAGCCGTTTCCACCACGGTTCTCGCTGAAATCCGGCGACGACACCGCGTCGGGAGCCGACCAGCCCATCATTGACGAGATCGCTTCTGCGCTACGCGAGTGGCACACACTCATGTTCCAGTACCTCGCCCGGCGTGACTATCAGCTATTTCAGATTGTGCGCGAACACATTGAGGCTCTGCATCTTGGTCGCCGGCAGCTGCTCGCTCAGACGCTGAGCTCGGAGGAGACGGCCAATCTCAGATGCGAATGTGTGTGGCGGCTGGTGAGCGGGAACCTTGTCCAAGGGCTCGATGTAATCGTCCGGCACCCCACCGGAGGAGGTCTCGCCACTGTCGATGTCGAAGGAGAGATCGATCCTCGCAGCTGGATGAGCGCTATTCGCATGTATGCTCTGCAAGTCTCCCTTGCGTATGTCGACGTTTCTCCTCCGACCCATCCGTACAAGTCGCGTCAACTCGGCTCCTCCATGGACTACTCCGCATCTGCCGCTTCGCAAGTGCATAACACCTTTCTGGAGTACTCACGCAGTAGAATCCAGTCCAGGATGATGGGCGTGTTCGGGTCCCCAAGCACCCCTCAGCCTGCGAAGGCGAAATTCTATAACATCTTTCTTGACCTTCGCGCATTTATTGCGTCCCCCTGCTCACCCGGCGAAACTGCGGAGCTATTTTTCTCGCTGTTCAACAAAACGCAAGCGCGCTTCATCTCAGAGGAATTCTGTGCTATCCTTAACCACAACGGGGTTCTGGCCCGTGATCCTTCTGCACGTATCCGCACTCTCTTTACAGACGTATTGCAGTCCGATGCTCAAGAACCTGTCTTTCTCGTGTGCAAGATAGTAAGGAATGGGTCTATGAAAAAGGGCAATGCGGGGTCAATTCGCGAGAATGGAAGGAGAGCATCTGAAGCCTCCATTGGAACCAGTAATAATGGGAGCGGTCACATATACGGGCACGCAGCTGCGGCCAGTGAGGTAATTGGCAACTCCAATACTGACACAACTGCGCACTTCAGGAGACCCTTTGGCTGCGCCATCCTTGAGCTTACCCAACTCGCCACCATGGCAGCTGAACAAACCCAGGTGTCTTCAACACGCGAGCATTATATGCCAATCTATACCCCGAAGAATGAGTCTACGTTCTCCATGCTCCATGTGGACATCATCAACGGCAACACAAAGGAGTATGAGAAGTCAGGCAGGTGCGTGCTGTTTCTGAGACTGTCATGACCGTGGCGTCTGATTGTCAATCAGCGCGGATACGATGGCAGTCTCCATCAAGTTATTCTATGGATCCGCGGAGACAGTCGTTCGGGAGAACACGTCGCTTCTGCAGGACATACCGCTCAGTCTGCGCCTGGGATTTCCTGATGTCGTCTTCCCGGGGGACGTCCGTAACGAGCTGTATGTCAAGCTGTGGAGTGGAGACTTCTCGCCATCACAAACGATGATGGCGCGCCGTAGCATCACGAACTTTCCTTGGGGCCAAGCTGGTAGCATCGGCGGCAATGTGCAAGTGACGGTCGAGGTCAAGAACCAGCACGGGAGGACGATCGAGCGCGTCATCTCGTATTGTAGCGGCGAGCCCGAAGTAACGCAATTCAACTCGATGGTATTCCAACGCACGAACCAGCCCACGTTTAACGAACTCATCAAGTTGGAATTGCCGTTCGAGGGTTCACACCAATGGCACCTCTTCTTCACCTTCCGCCACCGCAGCACGAGGGAACGTTCCAGCAGCAGAAACTCTGAGATGCAAGAACGGCCCTTTGCATTCGCGTTTCTGCCTCTCTTTCCTGACGGACGAGCGTTCCTTGAGGATGGTGAACACACCTTGGTCCTCTATAATGCCGAGAAACTCACTCAAGTTGACACTGATCTGTACCTCGCTGCAACGCCGTGGCTGCCTGCAAACCAGCGACCCGAACAGGTCTATGTACCTGTCGAACTGCAAAAGCTGGCTCCACCAATGCGGGACTGTCTTATCCTACGCACTTCGCTGTGCTCTACAAAGTTCACGCAGAATTCGGTGCTGCTTAGTTTGCTCAACTGGGAGAAGCTCGCGGACAAGGAAGTTCTCAAGACTGTCCTGACCAAGTTCACCTTCGTGGGCGAGGTTGAGATTGTGAAGTTCCTGCGCGACATCTTTGACTCGCTATTCGCCATCCTGGCATCCAACAACAATGAAGAGGGAGAGATGGATGATCTAGTTTTTAGCGCTTTGGTAGTGGTGCTTGGGATCATCCAAGATCGTCGATTTAGCAATTTTCAGCCTGTTCTCGACGTATACATCGCGGAGCACTTCAGATGTGCCGCCGCAGCTTCCCATATTATTTCTTCCATGAACCGTCTCCTGCAAAACCCAACAGCCAGTGAGACTGCTTCAGCGCTGCGATCGAGCCTCAAGGTCTGGCACTACATCGTCAAGTTCATTGTCAGATCGCGGGAGTTACAGAAGGCCAAGAAGCTTGGAATGGGTGGCGGAGCGACTGCTGATCACCTAGAAGCGACGTTCAAGCGGGAACTACGGTCCTATCTAGCAGAAGTCAATAGCATGATGTCCACGACGACACCTGCCTCCATCATTGGGACGCAGACGATAGCGTTACAACACTTTACTTCAATCCTGCAGGAGTTGGACAAGGTGTTTAGCCATGAAGAGCTTGTCAATATTGCCGCGACCTTTGCGAACTCTATTAAGACTACCAAGGGGAAGCTCGTCATATGGAAGCTAGTGATGCACCTGCAGATAGTCAAGGGATTCCTCTTCGATGACTTGCATTCTCGCACATTGCTGATCGAGAGTGTCGCCGACTGGTTACAACCACACTTCGGTCGCTTTGACGAGTACGCTCAGACGCAACCTGGAGATTCCGAGAGCGCTCGAGATGCTGCGCGCGTTGCTTGGCTAGAGAGTATCAGATTGTCTGTGAGCGTAATAGCGATCATGCTGGATAAATGTCTGCAAAGTCTCGTGAACCCCGCCATTGTGGCCGACCGCAATCTGCTCAAGGCTGAGCAAGATAACATCGAATTTCTCCTGCATTTGTTCCCCAAGTGAGTCGCTCATTCCAAATCGTCTTTGCACGCCTGACCACCTTCTCCCTCCCCCGCGCGCAGACTACTCAATTCATACTCGGAGTTCAAGCACCCCGCTTCCCAGAGAGCAATCGAGCGCAATCGTTCGTCAAGCCCGGTCTCATCCACATACCCTATCACATTTCCAGAGTCATACCCATTTGCATTGGCCGCTCAGCTTTCAAAGAGTGCTTCCGCAGTTTCAGGCTCCTTCGACTCCAGACCCGACTTCAACCCGGGCTTGGGCGAGACGGCCATTGTACTGCTATCCTTAATACTTGCAGCGCCGAAGAAGCACCTGATCAGTTTCTTCCAGTCCTTCCTGGATATTGAAGGCAGTGATAATTTCGCGGCGATGCTCATGCAAACGTTCAAAGTTGCTGCTTCCATTCTGAACAATGATGCATTCCCGTCCAACTGGCTGAACGTCAACATCCTCGCTCACAGGATGTTGCTCAAGCTGATGGATCCGATCGTAAACTTGATGGAACGCGAATTCATTCCCAACCAAGAATCGCGACGCGAGTTCAACTCAAATATTTGGCGAGAGGCGTTTTATGTCGTTCTTAAGTTGCTTTCGTCCGAACATTTGGTCATAGAGGAATTCATCCCGCAGGTGAGTATTACTCTCGAAACCCGAAACCTGAACTCAGGTGATATGTAGAAACGTCGGACGGTTTGGCGTCTTGCTGGAGACATACGAGGAGAAGGAGCAGCTCTCCTATTACGGATGTGGGATGCCCTTGGATGGTCTGAAGAACTAGCGAATGGAGGCACGATGAAGGTGCACGAGGTACGTTTCTTCGTTCAAATCAAGGAAATGTGCTCAGATGTGAACTAGAACTACGAAGCTGCGCTCAATCCATTAGTCGGTCACGTTGTGAACCTGTGTCTGAGCCACCACGATCAGCTGCAGTTCAATGCAGTACATATCCTCTACTGTATGATCATCTCCGAGTATCACGTCTCAGGCAATTTCAACCACATCGAGCATGAACTGGTCAGCAAGTTGGATACCTTGTTCATGTCCGACAGCAAAGGCGATGATATCTCCCGTGCATTCTTCATTGGATACCTTCGTCGTCTCTTTGAGGAATCAGACGTAGATGAGCAATTACGTGCCCTTGTCGATACCTTCTTGCAAGAGGTCAATATGTTTTTGGATCTCTTGCTCAGTGTTCGTGCACTTCCTGAAGGAGAAGAGTTCGCAGATGATCGAGTGATTGCAACGGTATGCGCTTCAGATGCGTATTGTGGCGTTGCTGATATGTCTTTGTTATAGCTTCGTCTGATGAACTTCATCCGGCGGATCGGCCGAGATGAGATATACATCAAATATGTGCATCAGCTGGTCAATGTAAGTCCTGCCGTGGATCACGCAAACACAGGGGCTCAAGTCATGTCACCGCAGATGCATCTCCAAGCCCAGAACTATGTGGAAGCTGCCCTCACTTTGAAGCTCCATGCAGACCTACATGACTGGGATCTTAACAGCTTCGCCCCACCTATGGAAGACCTTGGTCTTCCGCAGCAGTCACATTTCCACCGAAAGGAAACATTGTACCTGTTGATCCTGGATTATCTTGGCAAGTGATTGAGTGTAATATGCGATTTCTTGACCAAGCTGATTGTAGTACTAGGTAAGGGTAAAGCGTGGGAGAGCGCCATCGAGATCTGCAAGGAATTGGCAGTGCAGCATGCCGAGGTGACGTTCAACTAGTACGCGTTCCTCTGTCCATCGATCTTTAAACGACTAATTCTTCGCCAGCGCTCGGCTTGCAGAGATTCTGCGTCATAAAGCTGCCCTACTGGAACGTATCGTCACCGACCAGCGCTATTATTCCGATTACTTCAGAGTGGCTTTCTATGGCAGCTTCCCTGCCGCTATCCGCAACAAACAGTTCATAGTGCGTGTCTCACTCCAATGCGTACAGATGTAGGCAGATGACTTACTGTCTGGCAGTATCGCGGATATGAATGGGAAAAATTTGGTGCTTTCTGCGAACGAATGCTGAACAAGCATCCCGGTGTCCAGCTTCTAAAGCCCATGGGGGATCCACCAGTTGATATTCGCTTCGGGACCGACCAGTACATCCAATGCACTGCTGTCACTCCCGAGCCCGAACGCGATTTGCCCATCTTCACTAATCCAGACGTGTCCCCTCAAATCCGGGCATATTACGAGCACAGGTATGGAGAAAATAATCAGTATAATCCTTGAAAGTGTCCCCTCTAAACATTATTCGCAGTGCGATTAAGCTATTCAGCTACTCAAGGCCAGTGACAAGAATCTCGCCTGACGGTTCGGAAGAGGTATGGATTGAGAAAACGTATCTCACCACTGAGGAGGCATTTCCCACCGTTCTCCGTCGTTCTGAAGTGGTTGACACGCAAATGGTACAAATCTCACCTGTACAAAGTGCCATTCAAGAGGTGGAAGAAAAAACGCGCGAGTTGACCGGACTGAACTTGAGATACTCTATTCTCGCCAAGACATCGCAGGCTGTTCCAACCAATGCTCTAGCTATGAACCTCAACGCCGCCGTCGACGCGCCAGCGGGTAGTGGCATTGGGGCATTCCGACAGGCATACTTGAACGAAGAGTATATCTCAAAACATCCTGATAGGGCAGAAGAAATAGAGAATTTGCGTAATGTCATTGATGATCAGGTGAATTGTCCCCCCTGGTTTGCGTCGGGTCAATCTGAACGATTGGCTTCGTCAGGCCCGCGTCATTGATAGCTGTCTACGACTGCATGGACAACTGTGTCCTCCAGAGATGATGTCCTTCCACGGAACACTCGAGAAATTCTTCCGCAAGAATTTCCAAGAGGAGATTCAACGATTGGCAATGGACTCTGGTCGGTCATCGCGCGATCTGCTGACACCTTCTCCGTCGGCGTCGCGGCCATTGGCTCAATCTCAACGTCAAATGTCAGTGTGATGTTATACCTCACATGTTCGGGAACTGACTCAGGTATTCGTTCATTAACAGGCGGCCTCAACTTGGACTTGTGCCCGTCCAAGTGCATGCGGCCATTTCCCCGGCTCTCTCTCCACTGTCCAACAGCTCAAACCCAGATATCGGCCAATCTGCGGAAATGTCATCCAAACAGACACCACTGCAAAGACATCTGGCACACTTGGCTCGACACGGATTTAATGGTGTATCAGCTGGGCCTGGAGATGTTGGCAGTGACAGTATTTCGGAAGAATCTCCGAGAGATTCGTATCTGAACAATGGAACGCTCATCACGACACTCTCAGGCGCAGCATCAGTGACGGGATCAAATATAGGCAGTATCGGGTCTATTAGGGGACGTCTATCTAAATTCTCCAGCCTGAACTTCGCGCGACGGGACATGTAGTGGATACAGTATATCTCATAATTCTTCACCCTTGGTCTACGTCATCTGCGTATCCATCTATGCTGTCGATATTCTCGGTTGTCTAGCTCTTGGTTGGACCTGTGTAAACTGCAGCAGCTATCGTAATTGTTGTGCACCGTAGTTATCTTTATCGTACGCATTTACTTTGAACCTCTTTTGAGTAGTGATTGAATATGCATAGGAAAGAAGTCGAGCGTGCAGAGCTGCGCCGCAAGCAGCAACGTTTACATCGTCCGGTGGATGAATCAGTTGGATGAGACGGATTTTGGTCACAGAAGTGTGTGCAGAGTTCGTGGTCGGATAACAATGAAAAGAGCGCTGTAATGTACAGATAAGTCTAATGGCGACGATTGCAGACGTCAAGTTTCTTTGATTTGAACTACATGTCCAATAGGAAAATAGGCAGATAAGGTAACGCTAACGCAACAACACCACTTTGTAAGATGCTTACGGTGAGATAGTCAAATAATGATAGCAACATACGCTTAAGTCCACATATATAATGCAACGGATCCGCAAAAGCGAGATGCCAGCGGACACAGACTTTCAGTGGAAGGCAATATCCTGAACTGGTTGGATGACAGGTGTTTCTAGAACGTTGAGGGGTACGCATCCACGTAGTTATAAGCCCTACCGACAGACTTGCTGTCGTGTGAGGGTTGCTCACCACCACTGGTGAATCCCGGGGCAACGCAGGATGATTGCCAGTACTCTGATATCTGAAAGGGCATGTACTGCGGGAACTGGGCGGAGTGTGCGTTTGCATGCCCATCGTGCGCAAGCGTGAAGTATGGCACGCCAGACGGGTCAGATGATGGCGGCGTTGCAATAATCGGTGTCGATACAGCCGACCCGAAGACGGCGGATTCTTCAACCGCAGGACTACCGTCCGAGGCCAAGGACGGCGGAGTGTATTCCATCTGGGATACAAACGACGACGGCGATCCAACGGAATGGTTATACGGAGAGGCCGGATATTCGAGCGAGGGTATAGCGGGAATGGATGCCGGGGAGAACTCGCTTGAGGTACAGGACAAAGAGGGACTGAGTTTGGCATCTTGACCCAACAGCAAAGATGGACTTGGCGAGATACGTGGTTGGAGTGTGGGGATAGGCTCAGCTTGTGCGGGTATGTAAGGAAGCGTCTGATGAATCTCCCGTCAAAAAAGTCGAGTGACACAAAAAGAACGAATGCCTCACTAATCGCGAAACCATCTTGTGCAGTGCCTCAGACAGCACCTTCCACTCAAATACTTTCAAGTCCTTTTCGATGTTTCGCGGCTTCGGCGCCGGCAAGTTCATGATGAGCGAAAAGAACTCGCTTGTGCTCGCCCTGTTTTTTGACACCGTTTGCGGATGAAAGCGCTCCAAGTTCCTTCGTATTCTGTTCTTGGTCTCGACGTCGAATTGGTTGTCTACCAGACGCTCAAGTAGGAAAATGACGTCGACAGAAGTCACATAGCACGAGTTTGTCTCCCGCCGGTAGATGCACGAGATGACCATGCCGCCTTCGATGTACTCGTGTTGCTTGATGACTGTGCAGGAGACCTTTATCGTGTTTCCTTCCCTCTCTTTCTGGAATCGCACAAGCCGACGGCAGGCGGTGTACTCGTCCTCATCCCAGTCTTTACTCATGCTTTCGAGAGGTGTCAGCAGCTCCAGGTTGGCGGCCATTCCGTGTAGTCTCTCGTCGCCACATGGGCTTGCGTACGAGATGAACGATGCCACTGGCCGCGCGGATGGGGCATGAACACGAGCATGATGCGTATGGCGGTGTGGAAGGGAGGACCGCGAAGGCGAGGATTGCGTGGAATACCGTGCCTTGCGGTTCGGCGAGCGGGGCGCATCAGGGGACATCGGCAGTCCAAGAATGCTATCGTGCGTATCCGGGTATGGCCTCATGTGGCGGTTACTCGGTGCTGCAATCTGTGCTCAGTCGTGGGTCGGGTAAGAAGCGTGGCTTATAGAACTTACCGAGGTTGATGCAAGTGAAATTACCAAACGCCACACTATCCAACACAGTATTGTGAGTATCCAATGTCTGCGCATGCAGTGAGACAGTCGGCGGTAAAATGACACGGGCATCATCTGGGACGGTAGCCTGAAGCTGGAAGGTATGCTGGCCACCTGCTACCTTTTCGACCGTCGTCGGAAGAGCCGCCCTGCCGAGGACGAGCCTAAGCTGAGTTGGAATCCGTGCTACCGACAGGAAGTCGAGGGTCACGGTGAGAACGGTTCCTGGTACTCCTTCATGCGGCTCATACCCATAAATTCGAAGAGTACCTTGAGGGGAGTCGATATAGCGGGTGTCATCTCGTGGAGGGTAACGTGGAGCTATTGGATAGCGATGCATATTTGGTTAAAGACGGCACAGACCGAGGAGAATGTGTGCAGACGGACCTGCAGGGCGCACAGAGGCCGGTGATTGTTGACGCTCGTTTAAGGTCAGTTGTGTGTGATTGGCATAGAGATAGTCCCCTTGTCTTTGTGTTGAATGAAAGTGTTGGCTGATTGACACGCAAGTCGGAAGACGCGGGGTAGTCGTTGTCGGAGCGAACATGTGTTGGTTCTGCGTGGAAGAGGCTGCGTCAGCCTGCGAACAGATAAAGGAGTGGATTTAGCAAACCGGTTGCATGATGACGCGATTTCTATGAGATCAGACCGTAATGTGCGCGCGGCTTCTGGCAGTTCCGAGCAGTGGCACTATGGTGGGAGGGTCGAAGGCACAAAGGAGGGGCACTGTATTAAAGGGGGACCAGCGTGGAGGGAGGGTGGAAGACGAGGCGGGTATCGATGTGATGCGTCCAGTGGCGTCCCGCCCGACGCGACCAGCCTCTAAAGAGTGTCTTGCTAGCCGAGTGGCAAATCACGGGAACTTCAGCGCTTGGTTGATCGAGATTGTCAGCCGTTACGCCCTTAGCGGTTTTCATCTTGACCGCCCAAATCGATCACAGATAGGGGGCTCGAGCCTACCCTTGACACACAACTCATCTCGATTGACCGTCGCTCAAGCTGGCCAGCCAACTCCAATACTGCATGCAATTGTGATGCTGGTAGGACCAGCTTCAGCTTCCGTTGGTAGGCTCAGGCGCGCGATAGCCTCGTGTTTGATGCGTTGGTTCGGATCGCAAACAGCTGCAGTCGGAGTGGGGTGCCTTGATCCGATGCAGATCCCAGATCATCTCACCCCTTCCCCCAAGCATATCTGTCTCTTGAAAGGGGCGGTCCTGACTATGTTTGTCCGCGCCTCATGACTGAGCCCATGATTCGCCTACCCGTCCATTGAGCAGGTCTTGTTAAATTGTTAAATGCTCGCCGGCGAAATTAATTAGCAATCGGCCGGATGTTATGTTTCCATCGAAATTGCAGAGGTGGACCTACAAAGTGTCAGCATTATTGGATGGAACTCGGGCCAGGATTCCCGTGGTGTTGCCGGTCTCCTTCGAGAACGATGCTTTTGCCGATCTTGTACTTCGGAACGCGGGTCGTCGGGATAAAACGCGTATGAACGATTGAGTGGCGACGGTGCCACTCGCGTAACGGGTACCGCAACCAATCGACCAAGTTGCCTATCGCGGGCGAGGTCTATGAGAACAACGGTGATCAGTATTAGCTCCGTCCTCCTGATCAGGGGAGGTGGAAAATAGTGAGAGGGAACGCGTCGAACGATGACGGTTGAAAAAAAAAACGTCCATGGCATGGCAGCTTGAGCTATCGGCATTGTCGTCAGCAACAAGGCTGTGCTGTAATTGGCAGAGAGTCCAGAGAACGAGCCGATCACCTCACGCTATATATAATGCCAAGGAGCGCTCTCATCACATGAATGACCACATTAAAAACATCCAGTCAATTCTGGACTGCTAATTGACCACTCTCAGTTGATGAAGCACGGGTACCCTGCCAGATGAATTCGTGAGTGAGGGATTCCATGCGAGCACGCGTTCGTCGGCTGAAAAGACAAAGGTCACCATTCAGCTAGCATGCCCTGGTGCATCCTCCTTCGCGTAAACTTGCCATTAACATAATACAGTTCGGTGCATGACGGCTCGGTCACCCTAGTTGTTCGTCGCTACACCATTACGCTGCTCCAATTTGAAGACGGAGCTGCATTTACCTATTTGGTGAACGCCATCATCGCGCTATGACCTGTGACCTGTTCAGCATATTGAACGTGACAGAATAGCTGAAAAACCTTCTGACGTGTGTCGCACAGTAGTAAAGCTCGGAAGTCGACGTCTACTCTGCATCAATTTTCTCGTCCGTGCCGCTGGCGCGTCTCGCAAGTATTCCATATCCCCCGCAATTCTGGACGGATACGATGCAGCACCAGCATGTCAGGCCATACTGAATCATCAAATGAGAGCTGCTGTAAATTTCCGTGTTACACAGAGCGAAGTGGTACAATGTGGTCTTGCAAAAAAGACGCGGCCACGAATTTCCTGGCGCGTGCGTCACAAACGTCACATTGCGCGCGTGTGTCACAGGCATGTCACGGAAAGCGACGGCCATCCATCCTTGAAGACGTTCATTCGTGTCCTAAATTGTGTGGCGGCTCTCGTGCTCATCAATCATTTTCAAACACTCGCGATCCCCACTCGTTAGCATCCAATCTTGCAATAGTGCTTACGCAGAGCGGACGCACAGAAGTACTTATGGCGGATACGACGCAGAGCTCTCCGGAACTCCTCACTCTTCAGGCCAAACTACAAATATTGAATGAGATGAACGCGCGACTACAAGCTCTGCGCAAAATACCTGCTCATCTCGTCCGGCAGCCCAAGTCTACGAACATCTCGCTGTCACCGAGCCTCCATCCGGTGCTGCATCCACATCCTGAGCCGTCGCTGCGGCAGGATATCCAGGATGTAAAAGACTTTGCAGAGACTGTGCGTTCAGAGAAGGTTCAGGAGGCCTTGGTGCATGCGCGGGATAGCGAGAAGAAGGATAAGAGCGACCTCGACTTGCACCGGCCACGAGTGATTAGGAAGCGCAAGTGAGTAATGCACAGATGTTGCACTAGATGTCTCCAAGCATCCTGATCATTCTCGTCTAAGACGGCAATCTACGCCTGAGTCTCCGCGGTCATACAACAACCCTCAACCGCAACGAACGTCACTCTTCTCGCCTGCACATGACTCCGTGCCACCTGTGAATATTTCAGAGCTCATAGATTTCGTCCGAGAGTTCAACAAGACAAATCCCAAAATCAGGCTGCAAATAGTAGCTGCAGACCGACATCGCCCGCTTGTTTGCCCCATCCTTGTCCGATTCACCATTCGTGACATTGCCACGGTCTTCTTGACGCTGGATTCGAAGGACGACTCGGTCCTTATCGTGCAGAACGCGACTGCATTCGCACCAAGGGAACAAGCACGTCGTTTTCCCTGATTCATACATTGCGGCCGTTTGCTAATTACGCCCCCGACCAGAAACCGCCACACTCTCACTCTGACTTTATCGTCTTCCAAAAGCTCTCCCAGCAGGTCACGAAGATGATCCTCTCTCAGCCACAGATCTCCGTGCGCGTTGTGCTTGTACGTCCCGTCGTGTGCCGGCATCCTTAAAAAATTCTAATCCGTCTCTTCCAGGAACTACTATGTTCGTACCAACATGTGTTTACGCAGCGATGTACCTATTGCGAGCGGATCCTCTCCGCTGAAGCCCCTATTCCTGCCGTCGCCCGCGTGTGGTCGGACAAGGCATCCGATGGGACGACTCCAGGCTGGCAGCCGTGGCACCCGACCTGCTTGCAGCGCTGACATCTTAGTCGCTCTGACTACATTGATCTCCGCTGACAGTAGACTGTCTACCTGCCGCTTTAATGCCTGCGGCGCGTTTCATTCACCGACTTCATGCGTCATACAGCCTTCTAGCCCGCCTTCGCGGAGCGCAAGATCTCCCATACATCTGCGCCCTCATCCCGATGGCCGCCACCATCTACTATACCTCATCCAGAACATTGATTCGGGCGCAATGCCCGCATGAGGGCAATTCCGAAGCCGTTAACTATCTCCAATTGTGTGCAGCACATGCTGACGTATGCGTGCCTTGTCGCGCAGCTCGCTTTATCAGCGAGCGTACCGAGATTATTGGCCGGCTTACCTTTGCTCGGCGATGCGACTTTGACGCAGCAGCTCAGTACGTATGACCTGCCTTGGTTTCACGGAGAACCCCAATCTACGCCGGAGTGACAAAGCATCTCCTATCATATCCGGGCGCAGTATCAGCACTTCCATGAACGTTTGGTAGCTGCGCTCTCCTCAGGAGATTAGGAGCGTAGGACGGGCGCTGGTGGGCGGGCTGGAGGCTGCAATTGATGAAAGAAATATTTGTGTATACATCTATCAATAACAGCCTGGCATTTGTCTGGCACAATTGCAATTAATTGATTGAGGTGAATGCGAGGTGCGCTCACTACGTCCACACTCCGATGCCCAGAAGACCAACCCACCCGTGGCCTCGCTGTCCGAGTAGAACGTATGCAACAAGTCCATTACTTCCTGACATATTCTCGATACGGAAACAATGGACGTCCCGCAACTGCGAGAGCAACTCGATCAACGCCTTGGTCTCCTCAGTCAGCGACGGAAGACGTAGAGTAGATGGCAACTGTGTCTCCGAGGATAGGTCCATGTGGATAACCTGCATTTGCCCCAGCGTGCAGGATAGAGACGGTCAACGCAATCGCAATAAAGTGCCATCGAAACGATACCTTCGTCTCAGCATTCAGCTGGCCTTCCAGACGCAGGGCTTCCAGCACCTGAGACTCATGTCCCACCCCGTAGTCGCCTTCTCCGAGCCAGAATGCAACGTCACCGTACTCGTCCGCCTCGCTCGATTGCCCAGCCAAAATGCTCCCACATGCAAGTGATTTAGCAGCCGCGTTCGCTTGGATAGTCAGGGATGCGATATATTCCTCCTCGGCCTTGCCAGAAGGTGTTCCTCGAGGATATAGCACAGGCACCTTGTCTTGGTTAAGTTGAGATAGATGCACGTTCTCGCGGAGCGCGGACGCAGTATCCGAAGCAGCAGTCACGATAC
Organism: Laetiporus sulphureus 93-53; assembly: GCF_001632365.1. Lineage (NCBI taxonomy): Eukaryota > Fungi > Basidiomycota > Agaricomycetes > Polyporales > Laetiporaceae > Laetiporus > Laetiporus sulphureus. The sequence goes on from NW_024468540.1 coordinate 143,459, forward strand.
TGCCCATCGTCATGAAACAGAGAGGCTCGGATTGGTACACAGGAGAAGAAGTAGAACTACGTTATCGCTTTATGAGCTTGAATTGCAGCCAATTGTGTTCTAGGCTTTGGAGATTGTGGGAGTACGCTGAAAGATGTGGCGGACAATGAAGCTGCCGACCCGACACGCGTGCAGCTTTTGCACCTTCCACTTCAACTTGGTGGCTGACTGGTTTCCGCAGAGGTCCTCGACGTTCTCTCTTTCTTTCTCTCGCCGTCGTTTCTGCCCAGGCTCGCAATCCTGCAATCCAGCGTGCATGCTGTCTTCGTTGGGACGAAATGGCTTCGTAGAAAGGTACTTTTCGGCGGATTGCGTCTAAACCAAGGGTCCGCTAATCGTCACGTTCCTCCGCTTTAGTCTCGCCCTCACGAGATATCCACGGAGTTCGCCCATTCTACGTCGCAGGCTGCGCCATGCCAGCTTCTTCGTCGCAGTTGCTCCAGATGCGCTTTCCCTGAAGGCATCGAGCGCGTTCACCGCTTCCCACTTCGGCACTCGCTCGCTCTCTACCTCTACACCTCCCGAGACGACGAATGCGAGCGAAAGCAAACCACAGCCTCCTCCGCCAGCAGCAGTATTGCCGCTGAGGAAGCATAAGGTGGAACTGAGGCCTGGTCCTGTGAAGCCTGCGAAGCTTACACCACAACCTCCTACATCTCCCAAGCCTTCCACGGCCTCGTCACCAAATGTCGCTTCTGAACCTTCATCTTCAAAGAAAGAGTCTATAGTCGAAGCAACCAAGCACGATTTGGTAGATGCATCGCAGCACGGGATTCTGGCGCCTCCTCCCGCGGGTGCATCTTGGGCTGGGTCACTTTGGCATCAGGCAAAGGAGCTTTTCGTGCGTGTACTCTTCTCAGCCACTTTCATGTTTCCCTCAACTAGGACTATAATCTCAGAAATTCTACTGGAGGGGTATCAAATTGATCTGGCACAATCTCTCTCGTGCACGCTTGATCGAACAGAGGGCGTTGGCTGGTGGTGCTCCCGTTTCAAGATGGGAGCTCAGGTTTATTAGAACGAGTCACAGAGACACCATGAAGTGAGTATTTCCTAAGTACAATGATTGCACGCACAAACTGATAGCCCTTAGGTTGGTTCCATTCCTTTTCTTGATCATTGTTATCGAGGAGATTATTCCGCTGGTTGTGCTCTATGCTCCATCCGTCCTCCCTTCTACATGTTTGCTCCCTTCCCAAAGGGAGCGCATCGTCACGAAGAAGCGTCAGAAGCAGGCTTCGTACGCAATCGTCCAAAGGCCCCTTTATGAGCAGCTCCGTCAGCGTCTGATCGCCAATCCTGGCGCTCCTGTCAATGCATTGCTTGACAGCGCGGCCCTCACTGCCGTCAATGGGTAGGCATGTCTGTTTCCTGAGTATTTAGTTGCTAACAATCTCGCAGTCTCCTGTCGTTATCGACAGTCGGCCCCAGCGCCCTGCTTTTCCGTCGACTACAGAAGCATCTGGCGATGATCGCCGACGATGACGCCTTGTTGAAGCGCGAGGCTTCAGGCTCAATGTTGTCGCAGGAGGAGTTGCGTGAGGCTCTGGAAGAGCGAGGAATGTGCGTGCATTGATCTCATTGGTGCTTCATGAACTCCACTGACTGAGAGATGTCCGTCCCCGAAAGTAGAGTTACGGAGGGTCTTGCTCCCAGCGTGTGGCAGTCGCGGCTGCAGTGGTGGCTGAAGAACGTTGACGGCGTCGATGAACAGCAAGCGCTTCTCTGTCGCGTGCTGCTCGTCGCTAGTAGTGGTGCGGGCAAGTTCTGAGCGACTGTCTCATTGCATGCGTCGTTATGTTAGGGATGTCTACACCGAGTTGAGTCCCTTACTATACAGATTAGGGGGTAATGATTGCAGTCTCAACAAGTGAACTCGTATTGTCGACTAATTTATAATGCCACTTAGAAATACGCACCGCACTTCACTATTCACACTGAGTTCGCACGAACGCGAGAGCCTGCCAGTTTCGTTGCTCCCATGGGATTAGCATAACCGCACGCTGGGCGATCTTCTGCGCCTCTGTCTTGGTCTCACGGTCGCTCTTAGCGAGCGATCGCGCGATCGCCTCCAGATGGAGAGATTCACGGAGCCGTGCGAGATTGTCTTCGCGCGTCGAAGATGAGCCTACGATCATGGCGAGCGCGCTGTCGCTTCTTCCTTGACGAAGATCTAAGGAGGCCAGGTTCTGCCTAATCTCCGGTTGTGACGGTTCCGCCACCACAGCTCTTTGAGCAACAGATAATGCTTGTGTGATGTCGCCCTGAGGCGGCTGTCAGTTCCCTTCGTAAGCTGAGATGCATAGGATGAGGACATACTTGAGCAAGGTGATGCTGAATGAGCAGATATGTTACGTCCCTGCCCGGGTCCCGACTGAGGCGCTCGTCCAGCGGTAAGCCTAAGATCTCTGACGAGGCAGCATCCACAAGGCTATCATCATCAGTCAAGATCCCCATCCCGGCTAAGATGTTGATGGCCATGAGATTCTCAGGATCAGACTCGATGCTGTATCTCAGGGTTGTTAGCTGCGGCGACTGACCGACAGGAAGGGCTCACACCTTTGCAACAGCTGAGTTTTAGCTGACTCTCGACCATCGTGACTTCCGACAGCCCATAGAGTTTGCGCGAGCAATATGATGACATGTCCGCGCAGCGTGAAATCCTCTATTGCTGCATGGAGAGCGGCTTGAAACAAGCCCACAGCTTCTGCCAGCTGGCCTAGCTTAAATTGGGCCAATCCAGAGACGCATTGCGCATGAGTGAGCAATATTCTCGACGTATGATCCTCAGGCTCCTCTGAAAGCAGTCCCATCACGATGTGAAGCGACTCCAAAGCGCCTTCATAGTCTCGTAAGGAGAGACGGAGGCGAGCCAGGTTCGTATGAGCGATAGTGAATCGTCTCTCGATGACGGGATCTTCGCTCTCCTCGTAAGCCGCCTCGAGCAGCGAGATGGCACGTGCGAGCATTTCTCCGCCAAGCTGTAAGTGCCCGACCCTCTCGCAGATGAGGCCGAACAGGTGTAATGCAGAAGCATCCTGCGGTCGTTCCCTGCAGAACCTATCCAAAACGAAAAACGCAGGGAACAAGGCGTCTGTCGCAGGCAGACGTGACTCGGAGGATGAGTTCACTCTATCAAACAGACGTTTGGAGAATTCGACATCAGCATCCGGCTGCAAAGACAGATGTCAGTGCGATAAGTTTGCGTCAAGGAACAGGCTACTCACAACCGGTGCTGTCAGACCAACTGCATGCTCGAACAATGCCCTCGCCTCCGGCGTATGCCCGTTGACGGTCGCGACCAACCCTTGTCCGACCCAGGCTAACGCGTAGTCAGGATCCAACGTCTGGGCTTTGAAGAATGACTCGTTGGCGAGCTCTGTGTCGCCATGGTGTAGATAGAACAGGCCGAGGTTCGCCCAAGTTGCAGTATTCTATCGGCCAACGGTAAGATCTTTGAGCTAAATACGATTCGAACTATGACACACCTTCGAGTCGATCTCGAGAGCACGGATGAAAGCGTGCTGAGCAATCTTTGGTTGGGACTCGAAGGTCGCATTCGCCAAAGCGTTCCAGTAGTCATCATTGCCAGGCTCCGTACGCAAGGCCTCCTTAATATGCCGAATGGATTCTTGCAGTATACGCTCCCGCCTACTACCGTCTGTGGTTCTGCGAGAGTAGGAAAACAATGACGCGCCCAGATCGTAATGTGCGTTCCCACTAGCTCGGTCATCGAGAGAGTCTAGAGTGATGCGGTAGTCGTATGCCGCCACAGCAAGCTCTAACGCCGCGAGAGATAGATCGGACGAGGAGTCTAATGTAAAGGCGGATGGAATAATATCAGAAATGCTCGTGCCAGGATGACCCGAGAGCAGTGGCGCCATATCAGCGAGGACAGAGCGGACATTGTCCTCGTCTGAGAACGACCGGAGTTGAGAGAGGCTGCGCACAGCATCAGCAGCAGTCTTCCAAGCGACACGCCGAAATCCAGAGCTGATTTCCACAAATTGAAGCATCACGCGAATAGCAGAAACGAACGACGACTCTGCTCTCGCAAGGTAAGCAGTGGCAACCTCTGCGCGCCCGAGGTCGAGATATGTCTGACCAAGGGAAAGAAGCACGCCGATCTCGGACGGATGGTTCGTAAGGATTGACTTGAACGCCTTGATAGCTTCCGTGTATTCGCCAGTCTGCCGCTGCACGTCTCCAATAAAGTAGGAACATATCCAGTCATCCGGATCCAATTCTCGCGCACGCTCTAGCGCCTTGACTGCGGCTGCAAACCGACCGGCCTTGCTGTATGCTTCTCCTAATCGCAGCCATAGTAGCTGGTCATCCGAATCTGTTCTCAGCGCAATCTGGAATGCTTGAATGGCTGGAGGATTATTATGACGACTCTGTAGAGATAACATGAGAATCTTGCGCTGGTGCCACATATGAATCACCCACCAACTCTACCACGCCGACAGCCTTCCAAGCCCAAGCGTTGACGGGCAAGTACCTAGCCATAGCGGTTCCGCCTTCCCAGCCACCCTCTCCATCAATAGTACGCCTAGCCACGATTTCAACCAGGTCCCATTCCTGTTCCTCGGCAAAGCCTTCAGCAAGCCTGCGAGCTGCCTCTGCCTCGCGCGGATCGAGTTCGAACGCTTTCTGGAAACACTTTGACGCCCGGTTGGGATCCGGAGGTGACAGGAAATCTGAATAGTAGATACCAAGTGAGGTGAATGCGGGAGCGAATGTCGGCGATCGCTTCAGGGAAGTTATAAAGCAACGATAAGCCTCTTCACGGTGGTCATCTGAGACGCTCATGAGCATAGTCGGGATATGATAGAAGCGGGATCTACTGACTGCCCATTTGCCAATAGCACTTGCCCAGCCTCCACCAACAACGCGCCTTGTCCGTGTCCCTGCCGTCAAACGTGTCCACGGTAGCTATGATGTCTCGCAATTCCGCCGCAGCGTCCTCGTCATGGCGACAATGTACTTGGCACCAGGCGTGTTCTTCTCTCGCACGAATACCTTGGTCCAGATCGTCCGGAAGAAGTTGCGCCACTTTGGCGAATAGCTCCCCCGCTTCAGACCATTTGCCACTGTGCTGAAGTATGTAACCACGGCCCAATAGGCATGGCACGTTGTCTGGATCTTGACCGAGGATGTCGATAATGATACCGAGTGCACGAGAGTGGTGTTTCGGAGGGAAATAATGCACCAACGATGTTGCTAGTGCGACGTTGAACGCCTTCCTGACTCTGAAAATGCATTAGTGACGGCTCGTCTGTATACAATAAACTGAAGCTAACAATGTCAATGGTCTTCCGGTATTTTCTTCAGCTGTCTTGACCAACTGGAGCCCTTTGCTGGCAACTTTGATAGCATCCTCCAAGTCATCCTCGATTTGATAGACCTGTACCATGATCCTATGTGCAAGAAGAGAGTCTGGAAGGGCATTGAATGCATCCTAACGATTCGGTGAGGTGAGTGAAAGTCAGGAAGCTGAGTGAGAATTTTGCAGCGTACGATTATGTTGTTAACATAGTCTTCATCTTCATTCACTGGCCTGTCATGCGGCATCTCTTCATCCTCAGCCTCCGAGAGCGAGATGTTCATATACTTAAAATAAGCCGCGACAAGTTTCGCCAAAGCAGCATCAGGGAAGAGTCGAATGTATCGACAGAGTGTGTCGAAATCGTACTGCTCTACTCAGCGTTTTAGAACGAGCAAATATTGCGGGGATGTCATGCGTACCAGTGGTCTCTGCATCCTTTCCTTCGATGAACAGTGTCCACGCGAGCTCGTCTCGGACCTCCAGCAGGACCATGCCGTTCACGAGCTCTTCCACTTCCGCAGCGACAGATGCTTTTTGCGCTGCCAACTCTCCGGTGGCAGGTAGACCGTATAGATATCGCTGTTTATGGCGAAGCAGCTTCGACTCAGTCGCACGTCGCAACTCGTCCGATGTGTTCGGGTGGTTCAAAATATCATTGTACAGCTTTGGCAACTAGTGGGCGACATCGCCGCTTAGGTGTCATGTCATGTGCACGTCATAAGAAGAAATCGCACCTGTGAGGATCCCAAGACCTCCAGTGTGACTTCCCTCCGGATCTGCTCTGGTGAACCAGCACCGAGACGCGTCCTACGTTTTGACACCTCTTTTTCGACGATTTCTTTCTCCTCTTGCTCGTAAAGCGAGACAATCTCTTCTAGCACTGGAAGACTGCTCTGCATGGCCTCCTGCGTGAGATGAGTGGCGCTGGCTGTAGGGTTTGTAGGGTCCGGAGGAGGCAGCGAGGACAAGACGGAGTAGAACGGCGAGTCGGGAAGTAAGAGAGACAATGTTTGTGCAAGCTGCACACGGAATGAGCATGTCTCGAGCAAGCATAGACTTGACGTCTTACCTGTACTCGAGTATAATGGCCAGGCTTCCGCCGGAACTCGATGAGTTTCTGAATTGTCTCGGCACACTTTGCTGCATCGTCCCTACAGTACGGTCAGTGAGGATATATAAGGCTGCCAGCCTTGCAACGTACGCTTTCGCGAATGTCTGAGCCAAATGTTCAAGTGCGTCCACATATTCATTCCACTTCTGTGCTTCTTCGTAAAGTTTCGTAAGTCCCTGCATGGTCTCAGTTACATCATTCAGACCATTCTCTTTGAACACGGATTTACCTGCAAAGCTAGAGGCTGATCAGGACTGATTTTGATTGCCTTCCGATACGCCTATAGTACATGCGGATGTTACTCGACCACACACATACCAAATCTGGGATTACGTTACTTGCTCGCTTTCGTCAATCTGTTTCAGATTCAACAGGGCTAGGCCAAGGAAGACATTTCTGCGCATCACAAAGTTATGTGAGCGATCAAGATACTCATGTTTTCTTGAGGACATACGCGTTGTAGTTCTCGGGCTCATACTCCAGAACCTCAAAGGATGCGTCTTTGGCTTTCTCATAGTCCCTTTTGGCCAGAGCTTCGCGGGCCGCTTTGAGCTTGCCTTTGACGAAGGAAGACATTACACCTCTCAGAGCTGGAGCTTCAGCACGTTGTTTTTGAGTGTTGCGATTTGCCGATGTGATTTCAAAGGCAATTTCCAGCGAACTGACGGCTTCAACTACCGCTAGGAACAAAACAGAAGATAGAACGTTATCGTAGGGTTCCAAGCGACAGCGACGGGCGCTTGTTTGTCTGTGGCGTCCAGAGTGTGGCAATATAAAGTTACTTACAGTATTGCTCGCCTACATTGCTGGCTTTGTTGACTTACGGCGGCCGTACCGGCCTTGCTGGGGGGTCGCTGAGACTTGCGGGAGTTCACGAGCACTTTTGGTTCACTTTGATCGCTTGGCCTCACTTGCTTTGTGGCTTAGGATGCACCAGATAATGTTGCATGGATGTCGTATACTAGTAGCAGTGAGGCGGCTGAGCCCGGCTCATGAGGTGACTTCGTTCAGCAGGCACGAGCTGAAAGCCCACCGATGTCGGAAAGAACTTTTCACTCGTCAAATCGCACGTTATGCAAGGAAATGACTTTGCAGGAAAATCCTACTCCATTGAAGCTATGGCACAGCATACTAAGACGGAACGAGACCGAGACATGTGCAAGGTATATACAGTCAATCTCAACGTGAGATGATGGGTATAATGGAAGTCAATACGTCAAATCCGGAACCATGGAGTCTGCGCGAGCACGATGCTCTGGTATATGTATCCGCGAACTGAAATCATCTTGAGTCCCTGTTTAATTGATGCGTCCTTCCAGTGCGTCCGCCACGCTGACTGTATTGGCGAGTTTCGACTTTGCCCTCAGGAGTTCCACGAAGTCGGTGAGGAATTGTACCTGCTCGTATGTCTCGACAGCTTTTGGGCTTCTTTGGCGGCGCACGACTGTGATCACGCGCTCCACCATTTGCATGGTATCCCGCCTAATAGGCGTCGTACCTTGTCCAATCTTCGGATTGTGATTGCCGTCGGTGATAGGGCAGGCGAGCGCAGGTGCAGTCTCTATCCAGCCGCAAAGCCCCAGCTTCAGCATCCAACAGCATGCGACAAGACCAGCACGTCCGACGCCACCACGACAATGCACGAGCATGGGCAAGCCTCGAAGCGTGTAGTTTTCGATGAGCATGCCGAGCTGTTCGTCAAATTTGTCCAGAGGTGCTGGAGCGAGACCTTCTGGGGTCGGAATACTTCGCAAGGCATGTATTTAACATGATGCAACAGGCGGAGGGACTACAAGCTTACCGTAGAATGTCAATGCCCATTTCATGTGCTGTCCGAGAATAGTCTGCCCATGTAACGCCTAGAAGTTGAAGCTCGTCGTCGTCTAGACAGCTGCATGTGCAACCTGATCAGTTACCGAATATTGCACATACGCACAATGGGTCTCACCAAACAATGCAAGCGACCCCGAGCTCCTTGATCCGACATAGGTCCTTGCGCAGATCTCTGCACACACCACAACGACCTTTGACCGGTCCATTCAGTCTCACTAATTAACCCAAGATTTCGTCAGTGAGGCGCACAGCAGACTGTATGCGTAGGAAGAATACCTACCCTTCTTTCCAGGGCAAGAGGACAGGAATAAGTTACCCAGAGTGACCGTCCCGGAAGATTGAAATTGGCTTTTGGAAAAGCGCTGTGGTGCCGCCGACTCAAGCTGTGAGGTTAAGGAATGAGACACAGCGATGGCAGGAGAGCTGCGAACTGTCAGGATCTATGCCATGCATGGAAAGTGGCACATACACATCGTTGATGACCGAGAATGTAGTCCTAGGGATTGCCGGCTGTGATGCGTTGTAGGTGGGTAATGATGGCGAAGACAATGATCTACAAAGGCCATCTCCCACGGCCTTCTCAAAGCTCTCGCTAATGCTGAGCGATATAGTAAGGCATTGTGCGAGGTTAGGAGCATCGTATTGGCCGTCAGCGCCGTGCTTTTGAGTGCAGTCTGAATTGGTAGGAACCGAGGGGGGATTGATGACCGGACGATTTGCGTGGATGGCGGCGATAGGGTTGACGACTCGACGAACGAGTGGGTTTGACCAAAGAAAATGAGCGAATTTCGGAGGTCGCGTCACGGCGCATTGAGGAGCGCATGGTTGCGTGGAGTGATGCTGGGTATCGGGCGACACCGTAGTAATACGCGGCGGTGTAACAATGACCGGCGTCGCATGGTTAGAAGGCCACGGAACAATACCAGGAGGAAGATCGGGCGAATAAGCTGTGACACGATCTAAATAATGCGATGAGGGAAGATCGAAGATCACTGGAGATCCCTCTGTCTGGATGAGATGTGAAGAAATAATGCGGAGGAGCTCTAAAGGGATGATGGGAGACACGCTACAAAACATTCGTAAGAAATAAAGTCTCTAGATACTTTCGAACAAAACGGCAGATGAAGATCGTACTTTATAGGGTGTGAATCCGAGGTTTTGATGGGAACGTCGCATTGCGGAGCCGAGTCGTCAAGGCCATCCAGCGGAAGCAAAGACACAGACATGGCAGCATTAAGTTCTTGTGGCAAGTCTATAGCGTATGATGGGCGGCTGAGTATCGGTTGCATAGGCTCAGAGGCGATTTTAATCGTGGAAGCGTTTCGGACTGCAGCCCGATTACATGGCCACCAAACTCTTTGCTCCACACACTCTGCCTGGCGTGCTTGGAGTTCCTTGACCCGGCCAGGCATCTGAAATGAAAATGGAACATATATCAAGGGAGATCCTAAGATTATCGTTCTAAATTGGGAAGCTCTCGCACAGGCCACATTAGACCCACCTCTGGGACCAAACTTGAGCCGGTTGTACTCGCTTGCATGATGCTGGGAAGCTAGTTTGATGAGCTATATGGGCCACGCTAGTTAAGTGTAATGTTCCCATGCACGTTGAGCAACAGCGATACCTGCGAGACTTCACCGAGTTTCACGCTCATAGAGCGGCCGTAAGGCGTCTTCTGCATGCGAACCTTAGATTGCTGGACCGTTGGAATCACCAGTTCGTTCGCAAGCCGGGTCTCGACGGTCGTAGACGACATTTTGGCACAATAAAATGTCGTCTATAGCACCGACGGTCGACACGGCCACGTCGCTTGGATCTTTGTTGGCTTGCACTGTGAGAGCGGCAACGGTTCTGCCAACAGGGCGGATCTGCAGATCTGATCCTGATTCAACGGCCGCAAAGGCCGCAATGAAGGTGCCGTTGTCACTTGTTCAATCTCCGAAAAGGCTTGTCATTACTATTTGAGCCTCCGCTTATCGTTCCAGTTCGTTGGTGTCCAACTTCCACACCTTGCTCGCTCTCATCGGCGTCGAGCTCTACAACCACACTCGTTCCTCACCCACGCTCCTTATAAATGGCAACAAGAGTGCGCTTGAATGATGTGGACACGCGACCCCTCAAAACCACAACTCTGACGTCTGCAACCCTCCGTCGCGCGAAGACTCTCACTCGTCCAGAGCGAAGCGTCGCTCCCGTTCCGCTCATCAATCCCAGGTCCGCTCATCTTCCGTCAGGTTCGAGGATTGAAGATGAGGATGAGGCACTCGATTCCTGGCGCATCTTCTCGCGGCTCGTCACCTTCTGGGCTCCTGCCGCTCTTCTGCGTTCTGTAGGTGGCCTTCACGATAAGCACACTATCCAGGCCTGGCGTGAGAAGATGGCTCTTTGCTTCATTATCCTCTGCTTGTGTGGTGTTATAGGCTTTATTACCGTTGGATTCCAGAAGGTCTTGTGCCCATCCAGCGATCAAATCAACTCTGGTCGCTATGTGCGCATCGGCTCTGTTGCGGACACGCTCGGTGTGCGAGGTTGGATGATGAATCTCACTAGCCTGACTCCTGCCGTCATGTTTGGCGTCAACTTCACGGAACTTCTGAAGTATCCTGGGCAGGACATCACCACGTACTTCAAGCGAGACGCGTCCGACTATCCCGCATGCGTAGGGATCCCTTTTCATGCAGCGGCAGACGTTGTATGTACGCATAATGCGTCTTGCCCCCTCGATGCGCTCAACACAAGCATGACGTTTGACTCTCTCGGACTTGTAAATACAAGTTACATTGTCGGCTACGATTGGGACGACGTTGCGGCGTTAGACAACTATCTCGTGATCGATGGCGCTGTGCTCAATATGAACGCGTATATCGCTCGCCACCCAGATGCACTTGAAGACGATGCGGTCGATAGTGCCCTTCGGACTGTCTTGTATGGCCCCGGGAACAGCGGACGGGACGGAACACGGCTCTTCTCCTTTCGTGCGGATATCCGTTCGGCAATACCATGCCTCATGCAGCGTTACTATGCAGGCAATATCGACAAGATCTCTCCGGGTTGTCTGCTCTCTAATTTGGTGCTCTATGCTGGTCTGGTTGTTATATTGGGACTTGTACTCATTCGCTTTGCCATGGCTTGTGTGTTCTCTTGGTTTGTCTCTGAGCGTCTCTGCAGTCCGCCCGATAGCACGGACCTGAACAAATCTGCAATCAGCCACGCAGTCATGCCCGATGGCGCGAACATATCTATTAGGAACAAGAACGGTACTGCGCCTTGGGCTGGCCGAGTAGGCCCGAAGAAGCTCCCCAAGTCTGGCTTGACACCTCGCTCATTGACATCCTCTACTTCTACCCTTGTGAACTCAACCGAAGGTCCTGTTGCGCCGGTCATGTCCTTGGCGGAGATAGGCGCGGAGCTCTTTGCTGTATGTCTGGTCACTTGCTACTCGGAAGGAGAAGAGTCTCTTCGCACTACACTTGATGCTATCTCTAGGACTACATATGCTGACTCGCGCAAACTTCTGTTCATTGTCGCTGATGGTATGATCACCGGTGCGGGCGAGAAGCGAAGCACTCCTGATATCTGCGTTGGTCTGTTGGAGCCGGACCTAAGGTTTGGCAACCCGACACCTATGAGCTACATTGCGGTTGGAGCCGGGGCGAAAGCGGAAAATAGAGCATTTGTGTACGCAGGCCATTATAGTAAGTTTTCAAAAAGAATTTCAACGATCCCGACCTTACAAGCCCCGGTAGTTGTCGCTGGACGCCGGACGCCAACAGTCATCGTTGTGAAGTGCGGAACCGAAGCAGAGATCGCGACAGAGAAGAAGCCGGGCAATCGAGGCAAGCGCGACAGCCAGCTGATATTGATGAACTTCTTCTCTCGAGTCACCTATAATGACCGGATGACTCCTCTTGACTTTGACTTGTTTCGGAAGATCCACATCCTCATGGGCGTAACTCCCGATTTCTTCGAGGTCTGTTTGATGGTAGGTGAAGCATACTGGCACAAACGCGCCCCATACTGACCGACCTCGCGTAGGTCGATGCTGATACGAAGGTCTACCCCGACTCCCTCTCCTATCTGGTGAATTGCATGCATCACGACAATATGATCATGGGCGTGTGCGGGGAGACGCGCATAGCGAACAAGCGCCAATCTTGGGTGACTGCCATCCAGGTCTTCGAATATTTCATCTCGCATCATCTCGCCAAGGCGTTCGAGTCAGTCTTTGGCGGGGTTTCATGCCTTCCAGGATGCTTCTCCATGTTTCGGCTCAAGGCTCGCCGCGCCACAGGCGATGACTGGGTACCGCTCATTACGAAGCCAGAGATCGTACAACAGTACAGTCAGAGCGTCGTCACGACGTTGCATCAGAAGAATCTCCTCCTGCTTGGCGAGGATCGCTTCTTGACGACGATCCTCTATCGCACGTTCCCCAATCGCAAGATGATCTTCCTCCCGCAAGCTCGGTGCCGCACGATCGTTCCGGACACGTTTTCTGTGCTGTTGTCGCAGCGTCGACGGTGGATCAACTCGACCATCCACAATTTGATGGAGCTCGTATTGGTGCGGAACACATGCGGGACTTTCTGCTTCAGTTCGCAGTTTGCCGTGTTCATGGATCTTCTGGGGACAGTTGTGCTGCCGATTGCGATCGTCTTGACGTACATTCTAATCATCAGTATGGCAATGGATCCCCCTAGGAGCTTCGAAGAAGCCATTCCTCTGATTCTTCTTGTTGCGATCCTCGGGTTACCTGGCCTGCTAATCATGTTGACGACCAGAAAAATGGTGTACGTCTTCTGGATGTTGATCTACTTGATTGCTCTGCCTATTTGGAACCTCATCTTACCAGTCTATGCATTCTGGCACTTTGATGACTTCTCATGGGGAGAGACAAGGTTCGCATACAACTCTTAGTCTAGGTTTTCGTTACTCGACTCAAATTTCGTAACAGAAAAGTAGAAGGCGAAGCCAAGGGAAGGGGACACGACGGGCTTAACTCATCGACGGCCGGCATGTCGGTACCGCTGCGCCGTTGGGAAGACTGGGAGCGCTCACGTCTTCGTAAGCTGCGACGCGCTGAACGGCGCCTTCGGGACCTCGAGCGTCTGCAAGGAAGCTACGTCAATGCCAACGGGCCATTCGCAATGCGGACGGAACTTAGCAGCTACTACAGTTCCGATAGTAATTCCATCGCTTCTTCGGACGATGACCAGTGGGGTCCCCAGATCGGCGGCTACAATGAACATAGTGCAGCATTTCCGCCGCCTCCTGTGGGCCTCATACAACATACATTTTCGAGTGCCGAGTCTGTTGCAGGGGCCGATTTGAAGGCGATGCTTGATGTAGGCTTTGATGATAGGCCTTCGCCGCCACATTCGCGCGTCGCTACTCAGATCCCAAAGTTCCAGCTATCGGACGTCAGAGCACCACCGCACGACCCTCGTGGATACACCCCCCTTGGATCAACATCTCCGGGATACCTATGTTACAATCATGCCTGCCCTCCAATCGCTCCATCGACGCCTCCTCTCGTCATGGGCGCTACCAGTAGAGGCGATTGGCGGTCTCGAGCAACCAACATGCATGCGTATGGTCCATTGGGGCCCCTAGATCCTAGCGCGAGGAGATATTGAATAGCTAACGGATTTCCTGCATTTCATTGGCACTGTTTGTTTGTGGTCTATGTATATCATTTCGTGTATCTGACGAACGGTCATCGTACCGTACCAATCTCAGAATGTATCCAAAACCCTCCCAATGCACAATGTTGAAGAAACTCCTTGCTACTTGACTTAGTCTTCGCCACCACCGACAGCACGTATTAATGGAGAGTGTGGATCTCTTCTGGACGTGCAGGCACCATCCAACATACAGGAATCAGTCAACGTATAATCATTCGCGTATATTAGTGCTCAGTCCTCCATGCCGAGCCTGAGTGCCACCGATCACCCCTTCTCCAATGCACGGCCAAACTCTCTGGAACCAACATTTCCACTATGATTACTCCACAATATCCCACGGAACGAACCCCGTTCAGCAACATCTACCATAAGACTTTCGATGAAGAGCTTGCAGCCACTCGCCCCATCTAGAGTGTTGGTGAAAAATAGTCAGAATCATTGTACAGAATCAAGCTGCGTTAAATCGGGCAACTCACAACACATATCTCCGACTGAGCCACACTGCATATAGAACACGTTCAAGCTTCGAGCTCAGGCACTGGGGAACGTTTGTCGGCATGTCCGCAAGCAGGTTCAGATGGCAAGCAGCCACCGGTCGGGGCGGCAACAGTGACGCCAGCGAGGGTCGCCAGAAGAAGTGCAAGAACAGTGATGAAGCGCATGATGACGAGAATGAGTTGAGAGGAAGCAAGTCGGGCGGTGAGCAATGTCGGCTATGGAGACCACTCTCATGTTGCCGGCTTATATTCTCCCCCGCTTCCGTGTGGTTACATCAGCCGCTTGCCATCATCCATGGGCGCGACCGGAGTCGGGTCATGCGGTCTTCGAAACGCGCGTTGCATGAGAAGGAAGCCTGGAGTCCTCATGCATCGCTGCGTAGCATCATGCTTCGATTCCTTACCGCTGATTGTTGCCGGCCACAAACGGCGTCTTCCAGGGCTGCTGCGATCAACCGATCAATTTTTCAAATGAGCACTGTGCTTCGGTCGGTTAGGGAGGGTGATTTGAAGGCGTGTCGCCGTGTCCGTCTAGATCGGAGAGCCTGCCGTGAAATCGTGTTTGCTCTGGCCACGGAACCAGCGCGGGAGAATACCTGGATGGATGCAAGCGTCGCATCATGCACGAACGCGGTGAAAACGCATGACAATATCAGCTTCTCCGCAAACGTTAAGACAACGGCCGCCCTAACCACGGATGGCAGTCTTCTATACGCCATCAACAAGTCGGGTTCTACAGGCGAGATGTGCTACCCTCCCGCGCGCACCTCCAGCCTAGCCTCATGGGATAATAGTGGCGTTTTTCCGGAAGGCCTTCGACAATTTGTGGCATTCAGCAACCCGCGTCGTCGAAGTCTAGGCATTACCGTTCATCGCCTTAGCACCCTAGTTAGTTCGCATGTCCAGCTGGCGCGCTGCATGTCCGTGGAAGATCGTCAAGAGGCATTAATCGCGCACGTATGTCCTGCGCAGATTGCGCGGTCAGCAGGTCGCGCTTGTCGACCCAGCAATAAGAGCTCACAGCATGTTTCAAGCCTACTACCTGTGGACTCGAAGACCAAGTCTCGAGTCCGCGGACTCGAAGCAGCCGGCAAGAAGGGTCTTCAACAGGGCGCTTCATGTGGCGCTCGGCGCTCACCTTCATGGCACGACCCCCCCAGATGTCAGTGACTTAGTACCAACGACGGTGATCACTCTTGTACTTGGATTTGCTGCTCACCGGAATAACGATTCAGGATGCTAATCTGAAGCGAGTCATATAGGTCTCCGCCAACGATCGATTGATGCCATTACTGTTTGCAATGTGAGTCGATATGTGGTCCCTTTCGATCAACTTCAGGTTCTATTGAAATAAAGTGAAGGCTTGATACCATCCCGACGTGTATATGCGATTGATAAACAGTGAGTCGTCGTTCATCATGCTTCCGGCTAATGGGGACGCAATCCATCTGGCTCCAGTAGCCGATAGGTTGGGCCCTCATCATCGGAGGTGTCGACTCTGTCGTAGGTGATGTGGGTGGACTATTTAAACTTCACTTGATATTATTGCCACGCATCGGCTCCCACCCTGATGAAGTCATCGAACGCCAGACAAAGCAGCGATTCAGTTGTGGTAATGACGGAACATTCGCAGCAGTCTACCCAGGCCTACGTACCTCCTTGGCATATTCCGCATGCTGCTGACTTACTACCAAGATAACACAGCAGGACGTCTAGATATCTAATCACGCGGTGACGCGACAATGCATGCGCCGTGACTGCGCAGCAGTGGTGATGCTTCGCTGAAACGCCGGCACGGTGTCAGTTGAAGCGTCAAGGACCTACAAGCAGCTGCGCCGATCGCACTGTCGTCATTTGAGAATGCTTTAATGCAAGCTGCGGTCACTGTCTGCAGCGGCACAGCAGTGATCGACAGCAACGCGCCTCGGGAGAAGCATGGTAGAAACGTCAATATTATAATCATCTGCTGCGCTGTTCATATGAGAAGCAATGATAGGAAGCTCATTATCTTACAGGGAATGAGCTTGATCACGGGCCTAGGTGCTCAAGCATGCGTGGAAGGAGCTCCAAGAAAGTTAGAATATATTATTCAAGCAATACGATGCTAGTTGAAAATGAGACAGCGAGTTGAGGGCATACATAATAGAGTTACGATGGATATAGCATCTACAAGACAAAGTCCGATGCTCATGCGGGGATGAATCCATAGCAGAATAATTTATCCAGAGTGTCCTTGGGTGACGATGGCGGAGTGAGGCAGAATATAACGATAACAATAGCAATAGCAAAGTGACAGCATACGAAAGACGCCTGTGGAAGCGTCAGTCAAACTGCTGCGATGGATTGTCGCAAATGACTCACGGGACGCATGGAATCATCCTCTCATGCCTCTGTCGTGCTGCAGCGCCGCTAGCGTTTGTCGCGCGGCCTCCTCCTTGACAGCGTCTTGGCTAGAGCCGGTGCTTCTGCCGTACTCGACGCCTCGAACTGACAAACAGACGCTCCTGAGTACGTATTGTGGCGAATGCGAAGCAGGGATGACTCACTGTAAGCTACTGCTGCCCACACAGGGCGATGCAGAGGGCCGCTCTGGGAGATATCCCACGACAGTATATGGTTGCCTCCGTTCGCCTGGAGGTAATTGTTTAATTTCATTCGCCAGTCTGTAATGAAGCAAAGCGCCAAATGTAAGCCATGCTGTTCGTGCTGGTCGGTCATCTGCTACTTACGATTTGACTCGCCCATGTCTTCTCAATGAGGGTAGGAAAGTGAGATTCTGCAGACAAAGGCGGACCATGCATGGATTTTATATGCAGAGCAGGGGACAATCCTAGGATACATGACAACTCCTCTACGCTCTGAGTCAACCAATGCACAGCACGACAATCCGAGATACAGGCATTCGGCGGCCCCGATGTACGGCGCTGCAACCACCGGCATGTACGGCGTATCAAACTCTGTTATGGTGGTATGCCGGGAGAACAGCTGTCATGGGCGGACGCGGCGTATGGCTCCATCAAATGAGTGAGTCCGCGCAGCATTGAGGACACCGTCAATCGGCACGTACCTTCAATCACGCCGTCCATCCCCTTCTATGAGCATGAGCACATCGTCCAGAAGCTGACTTGATGGCTAGGAGCCCAAGCTTGTGCTACTGGGCGCAGTACTTGGCTGCGTACGGTGCCACACTTGGATGGCGTCCAGGCGCGGACTGAGGTGAAACATGCAGAGGGCCCTGCGCTGCATCCAAAAAAGTGTTTCAGCCATATGCGAGAGATATGCAAAGAGCACCGGAGCAGAGGAACCTGTCCTTGTCCCTAATACCATCAGAGCGAAGTCTCACACTGCTCGGGCGCTGACTCGAACTCGAGACTTGCCAATACAGGTAATTACTCGATCATGTGACCGCGTCGAGTCAAGCGTACCGTAGCGGCACGCCCACACCGCCTCAGGAACGTCGTGGCATAATACAGCTCTATTTTGTTTTATCACTGACTTGTCTACCCTGGAGGAGCGGCGTTATTCAGCATGTGGCTGCGCGAGCGCACATCGACGTACTCAGCGCTGCAAAGGCCGCAAGCTCCGTGATCTCGATTTTTGCTGTGCTTGACCCGGATCTATCATGCTGTGGGCAATCAATGAATCCTTTTACACACGGTAGCACTGACGCACCGACATCAAGGACCAATCATGTCAGTGAGCGTATGATGAGAATAGAAAGTATGCTACTCACCTCTGTCGGCCTGCGGTAATAGGAAGTAAGTAAGTGCAGTGCACGGTTCGCCACTGTAGCATGCGTGGCAATTACCAGTGATGAAACCACGTCGCCCATATAGCAGTGCCTCGTCGACTCGGACCAGAGATACGACCTTCTCCGACTCGGCGTAGCCAAAGTGACTCACCTTCCGGAGCCGCGTGTACGTTGGAGTAACGAGCCGAGCGAAAGAAATCCTTGGACACGCCGATAGTACACCCTCAGTATCGGCATTGACCAGGTAGTTGGCCTTTGGTCCTTCCGGTATCCAAGTAGACAGCTAGGACAATGTCTGAAGCTGACAGCATTGGAAATGTTGACTTGTTTCACTGTGGGAATGACGCCCTCAACATGCAGATTGCGTCTCAGCAGCGCACCACCTGCTAAGGGATCAATGACGCTTCCGCGAGACGCTGTCCTACAATCCACTCCCACGGATTGTATTGAGGCCCCGCCATTTAGAGGGACAAGGATTGAGGTACTATTGCGGTCGACTGGCCAAAGAATGCAGTATCATGAAACACAGAAGGGTATTCGGGGAAACGTAACTGTGTCAATCGCGGGTATCCGTGGTTTGGCCCACTCTATGGCATTCTCACTCCTGAGCAACCTTCAGCTCCTCCACTCTCCTCCCCAATTCCTCCACCCTCTCATCGAGTTCTTTGACATTACGCTTGATCACGTCTTCATTCTCCTTCATGCTGCTCTCCACGCCGCTGACTGCACGCTCCAGCTCCTCCAGTGCGCTGTGCACTTTCCGCTGTTCCTCTTCTAGGCCTTCCAGCGTTGTCTGAAACGACGCTGCAGACGTATGCAGTGCATATAACGTCCGTAGACGTATCAGTATATGTGGTATATGTGGCAACAGCGGTGCAAGGCGTGTCAGAACGGGCGTCAGCTGGTCATACACAGCGGGAGGCATCGCAAACACGGGCCCGGATGCAGGGCTAGCGTGCGGGGACGCAGGATTGGGCGAGTGATGTGACGACTGTTGACGGCGCTGTGCGCCATGCTGATGGGCGTTGGCACTCGCGACTCGCTCAAGGTCGGAAAGAAGCAATTTCAGACGGCGAGATATTGAGTCGACGTGGCGGGGTTGCGTGAGCAGTGTTAATTGGGCATTTAGACGCGTCACTGTTGGCAGCAAAGGTGGCGGCATTGGTGTAAGCTATGCAGAAGAGTGTTCATCAGCGCTGACTTTGACAGATAGCGTTGAAATCACCTCGTCCAGAGCGGTGCTGGATGAACCAACTAGCCTCTCCAATTCGCCCACGCGACGGTCCATCTCGGCAATATCTTTGACGTCGGGCGTCTTCGATATCTCGCCCACGGATGCATCAATCCTAATCGTGGTCTTAGGTTTTCCTTTACCATCCGCTCGATCCTCCCGCTCCGCCCTCCCAGGGCCTTCTCCATTCTGCACTCCATCCTCACCCAAGACCGTGCTGACCAGCTTTCCCCTGCCTTCTTTCACCTTACTGATCTTCTCCAGTCTGCTCTTCACGTCCACCATTCCTCTGATCAACTCGCCTGGATCATGGCCCCCTTCTCGCTCTTTCTGCAGCAGCGGGTTTGATGGGTCCGCGAGCTCGGTCTCAAGGACAGCCAGCTCAGCCTGTAATAGGCGCAGTCGTTGAGAGAGAGACATTACTGGCGTTGCGGCAGGAGATGATATAGCGGACTCGTCCGATGTCGGCGACGGGGGGTAGACGTACTGTATTCGTGGCCGATGATGCCCTGATTCAAAGAGGATCAAAACAGCGTTAGATTTAGATGCATTCGAGAGAGATGACGCGTACTTCGCTCTGCTTTCTTGAACTTCTTAGTCGCCTCCTCGGGGCTCACCGTCGTAGAGTCAAGCTCATCTTTCCCAGATGGTTCATTCTTCCCTCGCTGATGGGGACGCGCTGCCTGGCTCTGCTCCTCATCGCTTGATTCACCTTTCTAATGGGCCTTTATCATGAGCAACAGCCGTTGCAGCCAGGAGAGTGAGATCATACATTGTCATGAAGAATGGGGAAGACATCTTCCGTCTCATAGATATCGGGAGCTGTTGTATCCTAGGCGAGAGGAGACAAACGAGACACATCAGGCAGTGTGGAAGTGTCCATGAGAGACAAACCAACGATATCAGGAAGATTGGCGTACTTGTTCGCACTCATCGTCGTGGACTCTAAGCGCGATGAGGGCACACAGATGGAAGCAGTCCACGTGGTAGAAGTCCGCATCGGAGAGTAAATCGGAACAAAAAAGCGTCACCTGTGCGATTCGAACACACGCGGGCAAAGCCCAACCGCTTACAGCTGTATTAGCAGGCGATCCCGTTAACCACTCCGGCAAAGTGACCTAACTCGCTGCTGGAGGCATCTATATATAGTACACTTCAACAGAGGATTTCATCACAGCAACGCCAGGGTGATCGCTTTCGACGACGGTATGCTCCTGTAGAGCGAAGAATCGGAAGGCGGGCCAATGTGAGTGTATTCGTGGAACTGGTCTGTGCCAATAGCGTTCACCGGAACAAGAGACAACGTATGTTGGTCGCGGAATGACTGCGGCTAACTGCAGTTGAGAATATTCATAGTTCCTGCTGGCGCCCCTGTTCGTTGCTTACTACAGTGGCTGATTGATTAGAACTAAGCAGGGAGCTTCCTTCACATCCGCACAACTCAAACCTCCGAGGGCAATGATGGTAAGATAGCGTGTGACCTGAGATCATCCGCCCAGGCATGCTCGAAACGACCGTAGAAGTGCGGCACTTCAAGGTCACAGCAGGCAGTGCTGCACCAATCAAATGTGATATCGTCGGCTCCGCACTCGTGCTGATGAGATGCACCTGGAGCGCTGCATTGATCCCTTGAGTGTCGCGTGAAGTACTCGACTGCATTGCCACCGGGTGAGCGATTTCGTTACCATGTCGTTTAGCGGAGAGTTGCATATGAGTTGGACAGCTGTCTATCACAGAGGGGACGATCTCCGAAGGTGTCCTATAGAATATCGTACGATCGGATGGCGTCACAAGATTTTGAATGTCCGAGTACTCTGAGTTGAGGCGCCTGACCGTCATAGCGCACTCTATTCAATTGAAACATGTATCAGCAGCCCGGAATAGTAGCGCAGTTTGGGCCTTACTTCTTTTTATCATGATATCTCTTGTGCACAGGCCTCCTGCTCCACCCCTTTATGCCTGCCACCACCGTCTCCTTTACACCCACACTCGTCAAACATGGACAGTTATGCTTCGGATGAAGCAAACTTCGTCGAACACTTTCAGTCGCAGGGGGCGAGCCGCAGTGCAGGTATGGAGCTTGCCTACAAAGCTGTGGCGTGGACTAATGTGGCTTTTGCGCAAATATCAGTCGCTGCCTTGTGTTTTCTTGTCTGGGATATTTGCCTTACCACAGACGATGAGGTGAGTGAAGCTGCCGCATTTCGATCAGTTGCACGTCTCATGCAGTCACATTTGACGTAGGTGAACCACATATGGCTGTGCGCTCATCTCATGTCGTAATATTTTCCACGCGAGCTGAAATACGGTGTAGAAAACCATGGGCACTGCCGAAGATGCTTTATTTTCTGACTCGTTACTCCTCTCTCGTCGTCCTCATGTGAGTTCTTCAATGACCAGTACGCCTGAGTCCTTCTCTGATTGCGCAGCCTGAGGAATGTGTGGGGCATGACATGCAGGCAGTGGATAGTTGTGGAAGGTGTATCCGCCCTGGTCCTCGAACTTGCGGTTCAACTGATGGTGGTAATGCGTCGTGCGTGACCAGTCTTTTATACGTCCTCCTAGCTGTTCCGCTCATGCTGTTTGCCGGAAGTGCATGCAATGTATGCCGGAAATGAGAAGATCAAACGGCTCATGGTTGCACCCTTTGTTGCTGAGGCACTGATCATGATGACCACCCTCGGACTCAGCGTACCGCGCATCATGACGAGTCCGATGTGCCTTGGTGCGTCAATTCCCATAGAAATGATCATTTACTGGTGTGTCATTAATTTTATTGGGAAAGTCATGGCACTTAAACGGTTGTGTAGTGTTACCGCTATCTTTTATGAATGCCTGCTCTTCATCCTGACTGTATCCAGATATGTATATGTAAGGCGAGAAGGGTGGCAAAATGCTGCTTTATTGAATGTCATGTTTCGTGATGGCATATTGGCTTTCTCAGTAATTATCGGTATGTACTGTCCTACCTAGTTGCAAATGACTACAGGAGCGCCGCTCACGCCTCTACCTGGATAATTACAGCGGTGATGATTAACAATACTGTCCTATTTGCAACGGGACCCAGGGCGTTAGCGGTGCTGGGATTCCCGTACGTGACCACGACCTCACTTGCACATTCGGCTTACTGACACAATTCCTTCAGGTGGCTACTCGCTGTGCTAGGATCTGCTGTACGTGGACGCCGAGGTACCAAATTATCCGATTATGACTGACGTCGCTTGGCCACCACAGGGCTCGCGCCTGATACTGAACCTCAGAGTTGCGAACGCGCGAATACGGCAAGCCGGCATGTCAATCAATAGCGATCCGGTCTCAGATTCTTACGAGGTTGTGGACAAAGTCGACCCTGATGACAACAATGATTGCAATCCTCGCGCTCCTCTTACATCTGAGACTGTGGTATACGTAGCGGTCATGGGACGACACGGCGGTGGGGCCGCACCATAAAACCAGGAAACCACTTCGTGAGCCAAACTGCTGTGTTGAATGGCTATGTAGCAAATACTGTTCTATTTGTATGATGATCTTGCTATGTCAGTGACTGTATTTTTTTAATTGTATTTGATCATTGATGGACTTCACGATCACGTGCACTATAGTCTCATTCCCGCTCTCTGAGTGCTTCCCTTTTTGCAAGTCAAAAGTCGTGTAGTTTATCCTTGCTCCTCTCGTCGTCGAAAGCAGAGAAGACATGCATCTCGCCAGCGGCTAGTTGGTAGAGACTCGGTACTCGCTTGTCGCCCGTGACGCTTTACTATACCGAACGGAATCGCACATGCACATGCCGGACTCCTTATCTGCGTTGTCGGCATTACTAGAACTCTGGGCAGGCACTCGAGCTTCGGAAGGGTACTCATAGCAGCTATCGCCCCCATTATCGGCACCTCAGTTGTCTCAGACGTCCATCATGGCACCTGAGCATGCATCCTCGGATGAGCGACTGCCTCTGCTGCCGACGAGACGTGCTACTCGTGCACAGGCGAGCTACACGCTCGTGATTCATGGCGGTGCAGGGACCATGGACAAAAGCCACTCGACCCCCGAGCTACGTGCTCAATACAAGGCTGCGCTCAGTAAGGCCTTAGTGGCCGGCTATGAGGTTCTCAGCTCTGGAGGAGAGGCGTTGGACGCGGTTGTTGCCGCGGTATCTTCGATGGAGGGTGAGTAAAACCCCCCTTGACTATAGCATTCATCGTCTTTGACCTAATGGACCCCGAAAGACTGTCCTCTGTTCAATGCTGGCAAGGGTGCCGTGTTCAACGTTGCCGGTAAAGTGAGTCACTGTCCTGACTTCTTACTCATTGGTCGATTCGCATATAACCCATTATCTGTACTCAGAATGAGCTGGAAGCTTCCGTCATGATTTCTGTTCCACCGTCAACGCACCCTTCTGTCCCGGCCACTCGACGTGGTATGGGCATTACCCTAATGACGCGAGCACGCAATCCTTCACACCTTGCCCGTGCACTGTACTTGTCCCCCGAGACGGCTGCGCACACCATGCTATCTGGCAGCCCTGCAGAAGCGCTCGGCGAAGTACTTGGTATTGAACTGGTTGATCCAAGCTACTTCTGGACAGAGCAGCGCTGGAGAGAGCACAGGAGAGGCTTGGGTTTGCCGGAGGAGCCATTGCCATTCCCTGGCGAGAAGGATGGACATGATCAGGAGGAAGTACCAAAGGAACTGCTGGATCAGCTTCCAACTGGTACTGTCGGCGCTGTCGCTCTCGACGAGCGTGGCTGCATTGCTGCCTGCACCTCGACTGGCGGTCGTACGAATAAGCTGGAAGGGCGCGTCGGCGACACACCGCACATGGGTGCAGGCTTCTGGGCGGAAGAGTGGCACGTCGAGGGCTGGATCAGGAAGGCTTGGATGAAGGCTACAGGTAAAGGGTCGAAGATCGCGGTAGGTGTCAGCGGAACCGGGGACGGCGATGTAGGTTGCAGCAGCGCATATGACTATGTTTAGCGATGCTGACGCTCTCTGAGTAGTACTTCATTCGCCTCGCTACAGCCTCCACAATCGGACGTCGCATGAAGTATCTGCACGAGCCGCTTGAGAAGGCAGCGAAGCACTGCGTGGAAGAGCTACGTCGTGATGGAGGGGTGGGTGGTGTCGTCGCTCTGGACAATCGAGGCAACGGTATGTCGGTAATCAATCCCAACTTGCAGCATAAATGCACTGACCCATCTTATAACAGTGGCAATGCCCCTCAACTGTTCGGGAATGTACAGGGGCGTCGTGCGCGAAGACGGCATCCCCAAGACTGCGATCTTTGATGACGATGAACTGGATTAGATTAGAATAAATGTGAGTGTCGTCGAGGACAACGGCATTGTTGCTCATTGGCCAGGGACCAGCGAACGCGTACTCTGTCTAGTATATGGCATGTGAGGATGTACAATTTCGTATGTGGGAACGCGACCTACTTCGTGAGACGTCCGCTGGCTAGCATGTCATGAGGGTGCAGTCCCGCACGGACATATCTCTACCGACGGGTCTGCTGATGGGCCACTATTGCTGACTCGCTCATTCCGCTCGCAGCTTCGCAATCCCAGAGAAGTAAGCTTGACACGCAGTCCATCGCTAAAGACGAACTGAACAGCCCTCTGAAATAGGCGTTCTTCCGGAGAATCTCCCTGCATTGCTGGGGACTTTCCTCGGCCGTTCCCAGCGAGACGGACACTCGTGACCAACGTTAGTCCTCGGTCCCGCGTTGTCGTGCCGAGGTAACTCCCGTCCCCTTGGTTCTACAAGTCAATGGCACATTGTCAGTCTCAGCTCTCCCCAAAAATGCTCTCAGAATGTCCGCTGATTCCCTTGGATGGATCACAATTAACCGCATGCTTTCTGTACGTGGACTTCAACCGACGTCCGCCGACGATATTTCCATCCATCGTCATCGGGTTTACCGAAGTCGTTGATCATGGGAACTACAGTCTGAGAATACTCGAGTGCTATTGTTAGCACTGCTGGTGGAAATAATCACTGACTTTGGTCACGAAGGCACGGCGAATTATTGAAGCATGATGAGAAACGGTAACGATGCCCCGCGAGCACGTTGTTGGTGCCCTCATCTACGGACCGTCAGAGCTCGCTTGTAAGACGTTTTGTAGGCTACCCATAGCCAATGAGAGAGTCACCGTCAGGGTCTCCCGCTGTGCTGCGCAGCCAGGTATAAAAGTGAGCATCTTTCAATTGCATGCCATCTGATTCCAACGCCGCGATTCAGATGTTCATCATGGGGAAACTCGCGCGTCTTGCTGCTGTGGCTGCATTTGCCTCCCTCCAAGGCGCGGTCGCGTTACCGCAGACGGCGACGGCGACTAGTTCTGCTCTGCCGACGGCTACTGCAGTGGTACCTGGGTTGAACTATCTCGCAAGGAATGCCGGAAAGCTGTACTTTGGAACTGCTACAGATGTGGACGAGCTGAACGATACGACATACACAACTATCATGGAGAACTATCTGCATTTCGGCCAAATCACTCCTGGAAACGAAATGAAGTGGGTTAGTGCCACATATCATAAGCCGTCATGACCATGAGACGAAGCCATGCTTTACAGGAATACACCGAGCCAGAGCCAGGCGTTTGGACGTTCGAGGAAGCTGAGACTATTGCAAACCTGGCGCATTCGAATGGCATGTACCTACGAGGTCTGGATGCACGCATTTGGCGAGGATGTGCACTTCTCGCTCACAAATCTTCAGGACATAACTGTGTCTGGTACGATGAGCTTCCCGACTGGGTGACCGCGAACAACTACACCGCACCTGAACTTGCGTACGTTGTGGCCAATCACACTGGAACCTTAGTAGGCCATTTCGCGGGTCAAGTGTGAGTAATCATCAATGTCAGTGCGATTGGTAGCTAGTCTGACAATGCCCGCTTTCAGCTGTATGTCACTTCTATGCAAAATGTCGACACAAACATAATACTAATCAATTATCTGTTGGTTCCCATACATAGATGCTTGGGACGTCATAAATGGTACTTTTGTCACACATTGTCCCGACCTAACTGACTGATTGGCGCAGAACCCTTGAACGACAATGGTACATTCCGCGAGGACGTCTTTTATGACACCCTTGGAGAAAGCTATATTACCATTGCGCTTCAAGCTGCAAGAGAGGCGGACCCGAATGCCAAACTTTACATCAACGATTACAACACAGAGTATGTTGGTCAGTATCAGAACGAGGCTTTCCACCTGCGACCCAGCTGACCAGTTTGCGCAGGCGTGAAATCGACCGCGCTGCAGAACCTTATAAAGCAGCTACAAGCAGATGGCGTGCCCATCGACGGTGTTGGCTTCGAGTCCCACTTCATCGTCGGTGAGGTGCCCACGACCCTTGTGGAGAACTTCCAAGCATACGCTGCACTTGGCCTGGAATTCGCAGTTACGGAGCTCGATATACGGATGGAACTTCCAGCCACCGCAGAGTTGCTAGAGCAGCAGAAGCAAGACTTCTACACTGTCGTGTCAGCCTGCGTGGCTGTCTCGCAGTGCGTCGGTGTGACAGTTTGGGATTGGACAGACAAAGTAATCGTCCGCTCATCCGTCGTTCGCGATGTTTCACTGACCAACTTTCTTCAGTACTCGTGGATTCCTTCGGCTTTTCCGGGCTATGGCGAGGCAACCCCGTGGAGTGCGGTGAGTCTCCACTTTCGCAATGTGCGTTCAAGCTCCCTAACGTCCCTCTGTCTAGGACTTCGTGAGAAAGCCTGCGTTTGACGGGATCGCAATTGCGTTCGAGAATGGAACGATCTAACACGCGTCTCCATAATGGTCGTTCTTGTATGTCTTGATGTATGCCTTCAGGACATTTGAACAGAATCCGAGCACGAGCGATACAACCGACTGCCTGACGTGTCCAGTCCCAGCTGATTATGTCTACTCTTGCTATATTAAATTTCACCGTGGGCAGCATGAGCTTTTTTGTTGAAGCTTAAAGCCCAAAAGTATGTGCGATGCTGTTGTCCACTTCCCATACCTGACACCGTCGAGGCTCTCATAACAATGCCCAGCCTTTCCCATCCCACAAGCATCTGACAGACATCGAGACCAGTCGGGGAAGCCGCACTGCTCAGCTGATGCATGGCCGTGCAGTTTCCATTAACTCTTCGCCATCAGAATGCGACCGACGGATCACATCGACTATGACCATCAGGGCGGGTACATATTTCCGAGGTCTGAACAAAGAGGGTCAGTATGCAGATCATACCCCCTTCTCACGTCCTGTTCAGTTTCCCCGAGCTTGTGCTACCGTCATTCCCTTATGCTCACCCGTCAATTGCATCTCAAATCGAATTAGCTCGTGACAAAGCCTTCGCCCTGGACCAGAAGCGTGATAATACTATATACTCAAGAACTCACAAGGCTTCGTGAAGGTATTTGTATATTCGGAATTGTCGGTGGACGAGCTAATGTGACCGAGTCCGCATTAGTGTCGGTGAACGTATCGGCATGGAAATCGATAGGTACAGGTGTACGTCGATGCTATATTGAGATGGCACTCTGCTCGCAACAGTTTCCACCAACGATCGCCACCGAGACTCAATTGACGAGTGAGGCTGGCAGAAACTTGAAGACGACGTGTTCTCGCTTGACAAAGCTTCTGACCGGTCGGCAACACGACGTCCGGATTTGCAAAGGGCCATAGACACTGTCCATAGACGCGTCTTCCTAGCTCCGGAAGCATTTTATGGAATGGCCTACCCCTTCTGCACGCATGGTCATACAGGCGGATGATCTGCGTCCATCGTTCGGGCTCTCTGCATGTGCGCCTCATGCACGGTCACCCTGCACGGTCGGCAACAGCATCACCGAGCCAATTGGGTAAATGCTGTTTTAATTCGGGGCGACATACTCGAGGTATTTAAGACATGCTCATGGCCTTCTACTACCCAGCAACCCCGCAAGCAGTCTCGTTTCATTATCGCATGATGCAGTCTTCGCTAGTTTCTTTCGTCCTCGCAGCACTCTTGTCATCGCACTTCGTGGCTGCGGTGCCTCAGGCCACTACTACAGCGTCCACTGCTCTGCCAACCGCGACGTCGAATGTGCAAGGGCTGAACTATCTGGCTACCAATGCTGGAAAGCTTTACTTTGGAACTGCTACTGATGTCAATGAGCTTGATGACACGACGTACACGGGCATCATGGAGAACTATGAGCACTTTGGGCAGCTCACTCCGGAGAACAGCATGAAATGGGTTTGTTCTTCGATCTATGTGTTATTCAGCCGATTATTGACTTTTTTGCTGGCATTGCCTGGCCATCGTAGGATGCGACAGAGCCGGAGGCTGGCACGTTCACATTCACCGATGGCGATACCATTGCCGCCCTTGCGAAGCAATATGGCATGTACCTTCGAGGTGATTTGCATGCGCCGGCGTCATCGCTGCTTGACATTGATTGTCGCGCATAAGGGCACAACTGCGTGTGGTACGAGCAGCTCCCAGACTGGGTCACGGACAACGACTACAACGCCACCGGCCTGACCGCGGTCATCCAAACGCACGTCTCGACCTTGGTCGGACATTACAAGGGACAAGTGTGAGTGTTTCCATCACCCTGCCAACAGAAGACAAATGAGTTGTTCACACCACTACTCTCCTTCAGGTGTACGTCATTCTTTGGTCCGATCGTCGCGTTTCTCGAACTCGATGACTAATTCTGTGTAGACGCATGGGACGTTATCAACGGTCAGTATCCATGATCATTCTATGGCTACGGCGACATGCTAATTTGAAACCCAGAGCCTCTGAACGATGATGGTTCGATGCGCGAGGACGTGTTCTACGACACCCTCGGCGACAGCTACATCTCGATTGCTTTGACGTCTGCCCGCGAGGCCGACCCCAACGCGAAGCTCTACATCAACGACTACAACATTGAGTACACAGGTCAGCATCGACCGACTTACTGATATGCTATGCCTGGCAAGCGACATTGAGCATCCGTTGCGGGGTTTCTTTTCGCAGGTACCAAGTCGACGGCCTTGCAGACCCTCATCAAGCAGCTTCAGGCAGACGACGTACCCATCGACGGCGTCGGAATGGAATCCCACTTCATCGTCGGTGAGGTCCCGACGACGCTCGTCGAGAACTTCCAGGCGTATGCCGACCTCGGTCTTGAGTTCGCCATCACCGAGCTGGACATCCGCATGGAGCTGCCAGAGACGGCGGCCTTGCTTGAGCAGCAGAAGAGCGACTACTACACCGTTGTCAATGCTTGCATGCAGGTCTCAGCTTGCAAGGGCGTTACAGTGTGGGACTGGACTGACAAGGTATGGGTTCTGCTGTGTGGTGGGAGCCTCAGATGCTTACGATTGTTGATAGTACTCTTGGATTCCCGACACCTTCTCGGGCTATGGAGCTGCGTGCCCATACGACTCTGTACATCATTTTTTCTATTCGTGTGAACGATTAGTAACCACCTTTTTACAGAACTACGAACCGAAGCCTGCATTTGATGGCATTGCAATTGCCTTCGAAGGTGGTTCTCTGTAGCCGAAATGTCGATATCGTTGCATTCCATCTGTATAAGTTGGCATGGTTGTTGGGTGCAGGTGCCAACGATCAGTTGCGTTCGGAATAAAATGGTGTGGAAGCTCATTGTGGCACGGTTGGATGACTCAGGCGCCGTTCACTGCAAAGAAAGTACCGATTCCTGCGGTGCGAAACATATGGAAATGTGTGGATCTTCATTGAATTTCCCCTGGTGCGACAGCATATAGTGTTGTGAGTCAAAAAAGGCAGTTGGGCACGGATTACTGCCCAGGGAAGGTGGAAAATGGGCCTTTTCCAAGCCTTTTGGCAAAGTTACAGTGACTCTCGAAGTCGGCTGTGAAGGAGCCTGCTTTCGAACCCACCGTGATATTGTCAGCATTGGAAACATCAGCTTATCCTAACATGCATGTAGGGAAGATCCAGGTATACAATCTATCAAGAGATGCAGCAGCAATCCTGTAAAATACAATTGAAGATCCTTTCAGGCCCACTGAACTCACTTTTGCCTCTTGTAAATCTTATTCAAGAAGCTCTTGAATACCTCCCTCTTCAGCGCAATACCTCCCTCTGGCTCCAGCGGGTTCTCCGGAATTGTCTCGATGAGACTCATGACGCGCTTGTAAGATCCCTCTTCATACTCCTCATAGATCTTTCTGACACCAACTTCCTCATAGATCGCCTTGACGCGCGCCTCAGCTGCCGGGTCTTTGCGGCCGTAGTTCTCATCTAGCACCGCACGCTGCTCGGGCGTCGCGCGAGCGAGCGCCGTGTTGATGCACCACGAACACTTGTTATCAATGATGTCCGTGCCGATCTTGCCAATCTGCTCCGGCGTGCCCCCGTAGTCGAGGAAGTCGTCTTGAACCTGGAAGTACTCGCCGAGCGGGATCAGGATCGAGCGCGCGAGCTCATAGGGATCCGACGACCCGGACGCATGCGGGATGCCGCACATGTACATCGCGAGGGCGACAGGCAGGTAGAACGAGTAGTACGCCGTCTTGTAAATGACGATCAGCTGGTGTCTGCGGGAGGGGAGACGTGAGTGGCACTGTCACAGAGGCGATGTGGGTGCAACGCACTTGTTCAACGAGAACTTGCCCAGGTCGACGTGGTCCTCGGGGGCCGTGATTAGGTCAATCAACTGGCCAATCTCCGTCTTGAATGTTATCTAGGAAAAGTTCAGTACCACGCATACAGTCAGTCAGGCTGCGCCACACACCTCGTGGAAGAGATCGAGGAGATAGACATAGTACGGCTCGGCGCGGAAATGAGTCTTGAGGAGGTGGTAGATGCTCCCCTCGAGCATGAACGAGTCGTTGATGGCGATCAGGTCGACGCTTTCGAGTCGATAGTAGCACGGCTGCCCGCGGCGCGTTACCGACTGGTCCATCATGTCGTCCGAGACCAGGAAAAAGGCTTGTAGCTGTCACAAAAGCTCAGCGAGTCGCTCACAAGAGCGTCAATGGCGGCAACGTACCAGCTCGACGCACCAGCCGAGCGTCGCAGCCTTGAAGTACTCATCGTCAGAGAGCGCCCCACCTTTGAGTATTTCGACGGTGTCCACGACAGAAAGACCACGGTTGAGCTTGCCACCCGGGACATTGTAATCCAGGTTCTACATGGCAGTGTGAGAATCGATTTAAGCTGCGCAATTGAAACGTCGTACCTTGTGGAACCAATGAATTGCATCCTCGGGCATGCCCTGGTTGGTTATGTAGGCTATCAGCTCATCCCGCAAGACCGGGAAGACGGCCTCAAACTTCTGCTTCTTCTGTGCTTTCGCGTCGGCCTTGGACATTTCGGACGAGGTGCGGTGAAGAGAATGGGTGGGGGTGTGGAGAAAGCTGGCTTCGAAGGAAATATGGACTCTCAAAGGTGGTCCGACTATGGTCTCATATCGATCGTCCACTTATCGTCCGACACGATTGAATCCGACGCCCGAACTACAACGTTTCATGCAAGCAGGGAATTGGATTGTAGAAACTTCATAGCGCAAAGTTCAGACGGCCGTCTTCGCTTATTGGAGAAGAGCGTCCGGCCGCATGCGGATGATCTATCCCCTTCCTTGTCGCGTGCGGCGACGGAGCATCCACAGATGCTGTCGGTACCGTCACATCCACCTCAAACAGCCACACGATGTCGACCTCAACTGAGAACAGCAGCCAGCCCTCTCTAGTCGAGTTCCTCAACACCCTTCCATCACCCCTCATCACAGCTCTAGTTGGCCTAGCACCCTATATTGCGAGGATCCGTCGTCTTGCGCTTGTATTGAGTTGGAAATCATCATGGGAGGACAGCTGGATTGCCATTGCTGCGTTGTGGGCGATATGCTTGCTGGCAGAGCCTGGCCTCAGGTATGTGGTATGCAGGTCTGCATCTGTTCTGTTCACTGACTTGAGTCGGGAAGGTATATGCTCCCCTTCGCGATCCTCCTGACTCTACTCATCGCAAAGAGAAGACCAAAACCTGAGTCTGAACTTCACGTCATGACAGAAGAAAATCTGCAGCAGGCAATCAGCGACTTGACGATCATACATTCCCTCCTGCCTGCTATTCTTACACCGCCACAAGTCCCATCTCAATCGTTGCCCGCACTCGTGCTCTTGCGCATATTCGGACTCCTTTACGTTCCATATCTGGTACTAACCCGCCTCGTACGGCTGCGTGTGTTGCTTGCTGTCCTCGGAACGATTGTGCTCACCTGGCGCGCCCGTTGGGCGGCGCTCGTGCGACGTGCTCTTTGGCGCAGCGCATACATTCGCTGGGCTATCTACCGGTTATGGGCATACCTATGTGGACAGCCTTTCGCACCCCAAGCCGTTTCCTCCAGTAGTCCGACGAATGCGACCGTCTCGGCGACCGCCACCCCCACGTCCGACTCTCATCAGCCAGCAGAAATCGTGCGATTCCTGTTCACCATATATGAAAACCAGCGCTGGTGGGTGGGGCTTGACTGGACTGCCGCTCTTCTGCCAAACGAGCGACCGTCATGGTGCTCTGCGTCCCTACAGCCAGTCGCGCCTCCCGCAACCTTTGCACTCCCTGCATCTACAACAATCTACATGCCCGGGCCTGACGGCGCGCGTGTGAAGCGCATTGCCCGGTGGAAGTGGGCAGAGCCGGAGTGGCGCGTTGGGCTACACCGCGAGGGCGAGGCAGCAGCCCGGGTGGAGAAGCCGCTTCCGAAGGACGAAGCTCCGGGAACGGCATCGGCGAGTGCTGCTAGGATGCTGAAAGCTGCAGGGAAGATTCGAGAGGGCAGTGTCAGCATGAGCGGTAGCCCAGAGCGCAGCAGAGAGAAGGAGAAAGAGAAAGATGAAGGTGAGAATGAAGAAAGAAAGGATGGAGAGATCTTTACGGATGTGGATGGCTGGGTATATGCGGATAACAAGTGGGAAGGGGGCAATGCAAAGGCTGGGATGGGCAAGGTCAGCTACATTGATATCTGTTATTGCTGCGGTCTGCTCATGTGGAGAGGACAACATATAGTATACGCGCTACAGGCGCTGGACACGGATAGCCATCCTGATCGAAACTGTCGACTCTGTTGGGCCTGGTGAGATGGGGATCCAGAGGGACGGCGAGGAGCAGAAGCCAGCGACAGTCACAAAGTCTGATGACTCGCCAATACCTCCTCAATGGGAGCCCGCACAGGGGAGGCACGACAGTCTGGACAAGAAACATCATGGTGACAGCGCGCATGGCGACGAAGATAGTCTGACACGACGCTTGAAGGCGGTGGTGCAGAATGCGGTGCCTCCACCATAATCGGTTGGTACTCTGACGACCGAGCATGGACTGTCGGCCCTCTGCATAACAGGCGCTACTCAGACCCGGAAATAATTGGTGTGCAGGACATCCCATGCGAACGTTGGGTCGATGGCGCGGTCATCTCGCGATGCTTTGGATATTCCCTACTAATCGGTTGTACTATATCTTGCCCGTCGTCTCCTCGTGTACTCTCACATCTTCATTATTGCACCTTGAAACGCCAACCATGGCATCGAAGGGAGAGTTTGTTTGACATCAAATGCGGAGAGTATAGCGGACGCCGTCTTCTGCTTTGGCATAGTTCAATCAAGGTACAGGTGCTGCCACATCGCCGCCGAATATTCTCTTGGATTTGCGACCGATCCGTAAGTCCATCCCGTAACGAGTTATCGACCTGGACGGGGATGAACCTAGTAGAGTGTTCTGTCCTCCAAAGCTGTCACAATGCCGTCATAGGCAGGCTTCCTGACCGGGTTCTGCTCATGCTTGTTAGAATTCGTCAAGCTTCGCAGAAGAGAATACACGAACGGCGTCTCACGGCGATGCATCGCCCCAACCAAAGAACGTCAACGAGACCCATGACTACTGGAGGGCTCGCATTCAGAACAATTCTTCATCGGTGATTAAAAGGTGGCGCATCTTGTCAGTGAAGTCCCACACCGAGACGCCTACGCAGGCGGGGACAGACATGCATGCCGAGACGACGGTGTTGTAATCAGTCTTCTGCTGCTCAAACATCTCGGCCGTCGCCGGAAGCTCCATACAGATACCCAGGCAAATCTGATCCCGAGCGCGGCGTACTGCTGGATTTGGATAAGATCGGTGGGAACCTCGCCGAGGGTGAAGTGGCATTGAAAGCAGACGGCATCGATCGGGACGTTGTCTGCCTGAAGCTTTTTCACCAGATTAAGCAGGGCCGTCGATTTTGGCCCCTGGTGTGAAGTCCATGAGACTACCGTCGCGAGATTCTCATGAATCGACATCATCGTACCTGTGTACTCTGTGTTATACTCGTTGATGTAGAGCTTCGCAAACGGGTCTGCTGCCCGAACTGCTCTCAGAGCAAGCGGAAATGTAGCTTGTCCCAGGCAAGTTGTAGATCACATCTTCACTATACGTCCCATTGTCGTTGAATGGCTCTACAATACGCATCTTAGATGGGATTTAGACTATGTGAAGTTTCATGCAGCAATTCACTAACCGTTGACGACGTCCCAGGCATCTATTCAAGGGTGAATACGAACTTAGTCCCAAACCTTGAGAACGCGCAGGTAAAACACATACAGCTTAAAAAAGAGCAGTTAGCGCCTGCGAGTGACACCTGAAACGCGCGCAGGACTCACACTTGTCCCCTGTAGTGACAAGTTAACGTAGAAAAGCGGTTCACAGTTGTGCCCTGAGCGAATTCGCATGAGCTTGATGCAAGTCTCCTCACAAAATAACGAAGATTATTACCTCTCAAGAGCATGCCGTTTGCGTGAGCCAGTTCTGAGATCTGGTCACCTCCGGTGAAATTGAATACAAACGGCTCAGGCTCCGAATATTCCTGCCAACTGGATGTCAGCAAGTCAGGTCGCTTGTGATCAACTGCAATGCGCACCCATTTTATGCTGTTGTCGGCGGTGAGTGCACCGAACTGCAGAACGCTGTCCAGGATGTGATCATAGGCCGTGTCGTTGAGTTCTGAGTTGTCCGTCGCCGTTCCAAGTACAGCTTTCCAGCGGGTTTTGCTCGAAAGTCGAGTCCTGGGACAATAACAGTAGCAGTGGGAAGCATGATAGTCACAGCGGTAGCGGTCTGTGGAAAGGCGTTGACTCCCTTAACTTAGCCAACACGGTCAGCGCCACGTTTGCTTGACGTGGGCAAAGGCCACTCGGGACCTCATCGAAAGTGCATTGTATTGATACTGGCTGCTTGGACCTTTTCAGATGTCTCGTACGAGGATGGCGCCTTCAGGATGCATACTAGGCACGGTGAACCCGTGTATCCGACTCGGAGTCGCGGCCTGCCTCCTAGTGGAAGCTGCCCAGAAAACCATGACAGTAGATATCTCAGACATGAGTATCTCGTGGCCATCGGAGCGGATTGACCGTGCTTGACATTCCTCGAAGGCCCTCATAGTATCGACGCAGTCTTCAGTCCAGGACTCCAATACACCTTTCGTGAGTAACGAGTTGCTCACGAAGAGCCGCAGTATCATCTTCAATACTGTTACTGTGAAGATGTACAGCTGACAGGTTGAAGGTGAGCAAGCCGGGAATCGATGTTAACACTTGTGCAAGTGCTCCCGAGACATGGACATGGCACGACTTACGTTCAATGTACCCGAGACTATCCCTCATAAAGGGCGGTCCGGGTGGCAACGCCGAGCTCGCACCAAAGATGTGGTCCCATTTGTTCTGATCAATGGCGGGCGAATGCCGATAGAGAGCCTTCTGTCGACGTCGAAGATCTACACACCTCTGGATCATCCGGATTCTGATCTCAGTCCCGTATACAAGAGCCAAAGACCCAAGTGACCAAAAACGTTCCTATGCGTCCGGCGGATGACACGTAGCATGAAGGCATCACAACGCTCAGTGAGCGCCATGTGAAATATGTGCGCCTCTTGCCTCTTCGAAAGTTGTTGCATCAGCCAATGTTAGGTCAGCTTCGCGTGGCGCCAGGGCAGTGGTCCAGGCCATTGCATCGGTACCGAGCGGCTTCTTTGATCACTTTCTACGTAGACTCTTTCTGATAGCTTCTGTAGGCCTTGAACAAGTCTAGTAAAACCTCCAAGTCTGGTCAAGGACGGATACAACCGGTCGTCGAAGAGCGGAAGAAGTGACTGTAGAAACTAGCAATCCCAATGCTTTCAGGCCTTAAACGTGCGATCAGCAGACTTATATTTTACCCTACATTTTTGATGCACTCGTAGATCCTGAGTAGCTAAAGCACGCGGCTCCATCCTTTGGCGAGCATGACCATTGCAACGGCAAGTGCTTGCCATTTGCGGTATCTCCGAGCAAGGAGCTCTCCATTGCGTATAGGACAACCCTTGCAGACAGGCGAGCTCCTTCAGGGGAAGGCTCCGATTGGCGATATTCCTAATTGCAACAAGTAGTGAGAACGGTGGAACACTGATAAAGAAACGACGAGCCCCGGAAGGGAGTCCTCGTACGAGCGGCGGTCTATCAATGGCTCTTTCCGTAAGCCAGAGAGGAGAACCTACCAATGATCGCAGCCTGCAAATTTGCAGGGGGTTTGTTTCAATCAGCGCCTCCTAGACAATTGATTAGGATATATTGCTCGCATGGATTCATAGCGCGCGTTTAAACAGAGTCTTTAGCGAGTCAACTTTCACCGGGAAGGTGGAAAAAGAGCGCGATCAACTGAGCGATCCGTCAACCGCGGCGTCGCTAAACTTACTTTGTTCGGGCGGGTCGCGAATTTCATATGAGAATACCCTACGGGTGCAACAAGCCAGAATTTTCTAGGGGCATTTAGGCGGCCACAGCACGTAAGGCCCATGAGTGATGGGTGACAGGACTGCCCGCTTGCATTCAGACACAAGCGCTACGAAAACGGGGAGATCCGTATTCGTCTACGTGCATCAGAAACCATCAGAGAGTCAGGTTCGACTCACAAAAGATAGCTTGCGGACCATAAACCTGAAACCTCAGCGAGAGCAGGCCAACCCCAGCTGAAACGCCAATGCAAGTTCCAACAGAACGGAGAATTCCGCCATCGCACTGTCCTAAATGGCTTTTAACGACGGAGTCGGACATTAGTTTACAGATATCACGATCTATTGCGATAGTTGTTGTAGGCCAGGCCAAATACGGTATATCAGCTCAAAGCGTTAGTTGACAGGTTTCTGAGCCCACCTAAATCCATGGTATGTATGTTAACGGTCTCATGCGGATGTCTCGAGAAGGTGTAATTCTCGAAGGTCAGTTTCACCATCGCCTATTCAACAGATCTTTATTCATTCATTGCTCTCCCGGTGGTAATGTACCACGCACAGCTGAGCATCAGGCGCCGCTTGTGTTTCAAGTCCCACATGACAAAGTAGCATGTTGTCCGTCAGCCATAAAATCAAGCGCTCTGCTATCTAGAGCAGCGTATGGCTTGATTCTTCTGTTATGCTGATGTCAGTAACAATGACTCGTCCGGCCCAAACAGGAGAAGCATACCGTAAGCAGCGTGATCGGCTTGGATGCGACAGGTTGCATACATTGACCCATGATTTTCATATTCGCTTCATTCAGGTAGCCAGCGTCCAAAATAATGAAGTGGCAAACAACTAGCTGAGCGGAACTTGCCTAAATTATTGAGTGGGACCATAGCAAAATTCGCAACCCTGATTCCGACAATGTCAGCAGAAATCCTTGCGGTTAGAACGTTCACCTTGCGTAATGTGCCTCAATTTCATGGCAAGATATTGGTGAGAAATTCGGAGAACACATTGAGCGTCGCGTTTTGTGTGGCGGCTAATGTGGACCATCGTACTAGCGTGCCGTAACTAAGTCTGAAACAGACGCGTGGGCGTATGCGCATCTATCACGTGACCGATACCCAAGCGTCAAGCGCCCAGTGGGCGCTTTAGAATTTGTAGAATTTGCAGCCACTTCGATCCCTGGACAGTACTTGGATCCCCAGGCTGATTACCCCGAAATCCTACAAGCCGAGTCGGACACACAGCAATGCTAGGCCTTGGAGTCAGAAAATGTTACAACTTTAATGTTCTCGCTAGTCTGAGCAGACAAAATATTCGCCGAATCTCTGTCACAGCGACCCATTCTACTATAGGTATGTGGCTGTTCGACTCGAGCATACTACACCGTGCTGAACGTGAAATAGACGTGCGAAAGCAACTTATGAGTGAAGTAAAGGATGCTATGAAGGTAGTTCACACCAGTTCAGCGAATAACAGCAATTGATTGGGGACACATCGGCAGAGTAAGGACACCGTAAAGTCAACGACTATTCGCGTCAGTATACGGCATGCAGTTATCTTTCATGATGCTGATTATGGTATAATGACACTGTTTCCTACAGTCTGTTCTCGCCGAGGTCTACGCGGCAGACAAAGCGCCAGGATCTGACGGAGCCGTCTCTTCTTCATCTATCTTGGCCATTCTCCGGAAAGCCGTCCGCCGACGGGCAAGTCCCTTTATGTCACTTGTCAAGCTCTTCTGACCGACATGCACAATTCGCTTCAACCGACAGGCTGACTCTGCTGCTGAATTTGAAAAGGCCAACCGCACTGATTTAGCGCAAAAAGAGAAGCAAGAAGCAGAACTCCTAGAGGTGTTTCTCCCGGCACTGCTGTCAGAGGCGGAAATAGACCGCTTTATCCGAGAAATCATTGCAGAACAACCTCAGCTTACGAGCGAACCCAACAAGAAAAGAGCCGCAGGCATGCTATTCAAGACGTTCTATTCCAAGGTGGATCGATCGCTTGTCGACACGGATCTTGTGCGAAGCAGAGCCGAAGCTCTGCTGGCCGAGGCGTCATAGGTGTTGCGAGGAGTTTAGCAACGATGATACAATCAGTTCCTGCTACATCTAATTACAATTACTACAAGCTCCTGTGGCAGCCCGACTGACGAACCACAGGGACGCAAATAGCGCTGATGCCGATGTGTTCCATAAACAAAGCGCCAAACGACAAAATGGGGGAAACAAATGAAAGGAAACTCCGTTCCTTGTATCCTAGCCATCAGATACTGGTACATCATGAGTGTTGACATCCTCAGGTGACGATTGGGCAGACAATGCCCCGCTTTCGCCAACATCCCTCGCCGGATCATCTTGCGTACTCGATGAGGTGCCTGCCACAGGGGCCGACCGCGTCTCCGCGGACGTCTGCGTAGCTGGGCGTTCCGGCTCCTGCCCATGCGTTGATGAGACACCAGAAGACGCCGGCAGGACACTTCGCACGCGTGTCAATTCCTCGATACAGCGATAGACTGCGCCCGAGACACCCTCGAGTACGCGAAGACGCTCATCGATGGCATCCCGCGTAAGCCTGTCCAATCGCGCAAGCTGCTCATCTGTCAGAGTTGGGGGTAATTGCGTCAAGGGTGTGCGAGCGGCGCTCGTTCCCGAAGTGCGGTATCGCGCTGGAGGCGGTTGAGTTGAACGCGATTGCGTCGATACGTAGCTTGAGCTCGAAGCAGTTTGTGATTGTGGCTGCTCGGGCCTGAAAAACTGACGCGCAGAGTGGTTGAATGCAGGTGGGCGTCCCCCCTGAGTTGAGAAGTCATACAGAGGGATTAACGAGGGGATCGCAGGTCTTGCACTACTTTGTGATGAGCTGGTCTCGCTGTTGGCAAAAGGCACTGTTGATGCGAGCGACGATGTTGTGTCAGTGCTGCTGCTTGTCGATGCGGTCGAGTCGCTATTCGGACCCATCCCGGACCGCGAGGGGCCCATCCTCCGTAACGCGGCTTGGGCAGCTGCCTCCCTTGGTAATTGCGCCTGGTCCGTGGAGGTCTCTTGCGTTCGTATTGGAGCGGCAGAGGTTTCGGCATGAACTGATCGGGCGGAACTCTGAGAGTTGGAGTCAAGAACAGAGCTTTGTGGTGAAGATGGCCGCGTGGGGATTTCGCCTCGCTGCTGGGGCTGTCGAGCAAACCATTGCGGGTCCATGCCCCATGGTTGCCAGACTCCACCTGGACCATAGAACCCTTGAAACACCGGTGGCTCCAGCAATTGCTGAGGCTGTTGTGCTTGAGCAACGTACTGTCCTGGATAGAAATACGCCGGTGGCGCAGCCTGGCCTCCTCCCCATGCAAAGTTTGGCGCAGGATGCTGAGGGAGATTGCCAGCTGGCGCAAACTGTCCATGTATATTCTGGCCTTGCACAGCTGGCTGCTGCGCAGGGAGACCAAGGAAACGACCAAGCCAAGCCATGGGGTTTGCACGCTGCTGCCCTGGTTGCTGGCCTTGTAGTGCTGCGCCTGGCTGTGCTGGTGCAGGACGGCCACCTTCTGCGCGACCTTGTCCCGCTGGCTGGTTCGCAGCGTCCGTTTCTAGAACAGTGCGGCGGCTGTCCGCGGTGTTATTATCATGATACATTTGATCAGATACTAATTTCGCTCACCATGTGGGACAGCTCTGTTGCCGTTCCAACCACGAACGGAGGCATTGGAAATGGAAAATATGTCCACAAGGCAACTTTTTCGGTGTCATGTTTGGTCCATCCTGGATAGGCGCCTGTGCTTCGGCAGCTGCATCGCCGGCTTGTGGCTGAGGGTTTCGCGAGACCATCTCCTCTCGGCAAATGATGCAAGTCCGGTCGGACATGTCTGACAGCTCGGCTTCTGTTGCGTTCGGATAGCGACGGTCCATGTCTCGGGTAGCATTGTGGTACCGAATGAGTGCGCGCAATCGAGTGATGAACGAGCGCGCGGTAAGATAGACGTCACGGATGATATTGAGCGGCAGACCATAGAAGGTTAGGATGAGCATGAAGAAAGTGAGGTACGTCGTCAACTTGAGAAAATCTGCAGCGGGATCAATCTAGTATAGACGGTCGCTTCCGATGGGCGCACCTGTCACTAGCTCGATGTAGAAGACGTACATGCTCTTGTTCTCCATGGGCGGCGCATTCTCGCCACCTCGTGTGCGCGCTCTTCGATAATCGATGACAGACAACACGTATCTTGCCATTGAGTTCAGGGCGCTCGCCAGTAGGATGGCATACTGTAGCGAAATCTTAGATTAGTCACTCGAATGCAGACCCTTGGAGATCCCACGTACCTCACTCGCAAAAAGGACCATTCCACTAATTCCATTGTTCAGCGTGTTTTCCACCGCAATTGCGAACATCACGATGTCGAGCGTCCATAGAAGGCCAAAAAGCAGATTCATCCGCACATGGAAGGTGAAAGGGGGACCAGGGTATGTCGTCTGATCCATCTACATGCCGGCTTCAAGTCAGGATGAGCACGTAAACACGTATTAACAGAACGCGTACTGTCTCCACACGGTCTGCCAACAGCCAATGGAAACATTTCACAAACAGCAAGAGTCCGAACATGAGCACGAACGGGATGTCGAAATCATCTCTGAAAATTGTGAACGCCAGAAGAGATTCGGTGACGAATATCCATGTTTGATCGTATAGTCGCTGCAGCTAGCTTCAGCGGATGCCGCATATAACCGCATGCAGCTACACACCTCGATTTCACGGGGTTGCAACGGCCCAAAGAACAACTGCTGCGTAATGCGACCGCACGCTAGAGCAACCAGAAATCCGAAATTCGCGAGGACCTGGAAGGAGGCAAGGTCACAGATTGCTCGGGCGAGTAAACCCCAATAATGCATACCAATACACTGCGACTGCTTCGGGATAGATATATAGCCACGGAATAGAAGTTGCTGTAGCTCCTGCAGGCATTTGCGATGGTCCCCAGTAATGCGAACGCGCTGAGTACACCATAGAGCAGAATCCTGTTCGAGGTCACGGCCGATGTGAGAGGCTGCAACCTCTGCCTCACAACGTCGTGAATAGGCATGGCAACTATGGACCTTCAATGCAGTAGTTTAGAGCCTTTTTGTCAATGTGTAGGCTGAGTACTAGGAGATGACGCTTGAGCTATGCATGAGAGAATGCATGTCATGATAGAGTTGCCGACGTGGCTCAACGGCAGCGTCGGGTTATCGTAAATATATATTTAATATAAGTCAAATGTAACTGCAAGCTAATGGATCTGAGATACTGTTTCGGGAACTCCCGACGGTCCCTACAAGGCAACTCTGTGGCAACTCTGGCAGGGCGGATGAGATTTGTGGTCGCATTCAATGGCTCCGTCTGTTCGACATCGAGGTCCTGAAAGCTCCGAGGATCACTTCTACCATATGCATCCAGGAAAATCATCTGAGGCACAGATTTCCGGCTGTGGATCAACCTTGCGCGTTACTGGGATCGCACTTGGACGGAGGCGGTCAGGGTCCGGCCACAGGAAACTTCCACTGGCGGCTATTCGCCTCATGGACAACGACGGTCGTGGGATCAAGACCCATGGAGGTGACAGGCTAATTATTCTGCGAAGAACAGATGACGCCGCAAGCCAGGAAGGTGGAAGAACGCAAGTAGGGCCGTTGGGCGCCAGCTAATACTGATGGCCGCACAAGCGCCTACTAAGAGACGCCCGGGTCAAGTCTGAGCGTGCGCTTGTCGGCTGCATGGACTCCTTCGCTGGAATGGTCAGAGATGAGATTGCCAATATCTGCGTTTCAGAGGTAAGCATGTGCTTCGAGATCTACTAGAGGTGTCTCACCTTGTCTTGTCTGTTACCAGGTTCTCTTGTCATGCCGAGAGGTGGTCTTCTCATGACACGCCACGGCTGGGTACTACTTATAGGGCTCCC
The DNA here is from genome assembly GCF_001632365.1 of Laetiporus sulphureus 93-53. Lineage (NCBI taxonomy): Eukaryota > Fungi > Basidiomycota > Agaricomycetes > Polyporales > Laetiporaceae > Laetiporus > Laetiporus sulphureus. Next base: position 186,587 of record NW_024468540.1, read on the forward strand.
CACACAAGTTTCTGCAGCAGTTTGACATCCAAAGATGCCCCCTCTCTGCGATTGTAATCAAATTCTCCGCAGACGTACGCCCTCTGAAGAGAAGAAAACTCCAGAGCCTCCCTTCAGCGGTGCTGCACCCGCCACCCGGCATCTGTTCGGCGTGTCCCGTACTAGTCGACTATGCCTTCTTATCGTCTCTGTAGCGCTTTCACTGTACTTCTTCGTCCAGCGTCCATCATCAGACGATCTACCTGGATCTTACGCTGTATGCTCCCCGAGCGGAGCCTATATATATACTGCGGATGACACCAATACTCGAGTACAGTGTCTCGTTGTCCATCGGTCACATTTTGTGGATACAGGGTCTCTAGGTACGTTTTCCCCCGTATTTAGCGATAAGATGTGCTAATATTGTGTGCGCCTCAGACGACGTCCGGCGGCGATGGTCTGAGGCAACTCGCCAGTCAAAACGTTCGGATAACGCCTTGCCACGCCAACTTGAGATCCGATACATTAAACCTGGCCAGGTTGTACTGCCGGGGTTGAGCGGTATGTCCGAGGCGGAGTGGTAACCTGCGAATAAACACTGCGGCTGACGAGTGTGGCATAGATTCTCATGCCCATATTCTTGAGTACGGAGCGATGAAGCAAATGCCAATGGAGGATGCACGCACTGTTGAGGGTTGGTATATCATAATAAGTGTCCAGACCCTGGACTAATGGACTCACAGAGACTGTGCGGCGCGTCCGAGAATACATACTGTCCGACCCAGATCTCAAGCATGACAAGACGAAGTTCGTGGAGGGCTGGGGTTGGGACCACACAAACTGGGAACGTGACGATTGGCCAAGCTTTGTCCGTATGCGTCTTTTTGTAGCTGTTAGTTCTCCTCTCACCGAACTCGACGATTGATGCTCAACAGGAACACCTCGAAGCAGACCCGGTTGTAGCAGGACGGCCTATCGTGCTCCAGAGCAAAGACGGACATGCCCTCTGGGTCTCCTCGCTTGTCCTGCAATCGATGGAGCCGTTACCAGATGAGGTGGAAGGCGGCGCAATCATTCGCAATTCGTCCGGAAGAGCACTCGGTAATTAAGCACTCACTTGATAAAGAAGGCAATTGTATTGACGATCGATGACAGGTGTGTTTTTGGATAACGCGCAGGAACTGGTCAAACGACCGATCCCAACGTACAAAGCGCTGGAGAAGCGATTCGCGGCGACTGTTCGGGATGCGCTCTCTCACGGCTTGACAACCATTCATGATGCAGGCTTCGATCCTATGTCGTTGAACTTCTTTCGCCGGTAAGCCGACTTGCAGTATCAGTAGCCTTGTGTCATTGACGCACGTCCCCAGGCAGGCCGACGAGGGAAGACTGCCCGTATGTGGTCTGAGACGCTAGAAGCATAATTGATTGATCAGATCTTCCTCGTCAGATCCGCATCTATGGAATGACATATTTTGACGAGAGCGCGGAATATTGGGGAGATAATGCTGTCAAAGTACTCGGTGCCGGCGATAACAGGTTGTGGGCGCGTAGTGTCAAGATATTCGCGGATGGTGAGGTCTTCTTGCCTGGATCATCGCAATTGGAAATATAACTCTTATTAGGTGCCCTCCGCTCTGGAGGGGCAGCTGTACGCATTCATGCGTTGTGTAATGCGCTATTTTCTCATTGTTCATCCAGCTCTACGCACCCTATGCGGACAATCCTGACAGTCGAGGACTGATGCGCATAGAACCAGAGGTGTTGAAGACGGTGATACCAAGGTTCATGCGCGACGGTTGGCAAGTGGTGCGTGAGCATGTTCGCCGGCTTGATCGTATTCGCTGATCTTCTCAGAATGTCCATGCAATCGGCGACCGTGCGAATGGCATGGTTTTGGATGCGTTCGAGGAGGCTCTGAAGCATGCCAACGTGACTGCTCTTCGACCTCGCCTTGAACATGCGCAGATACTAGCAGAAGCTGATATGGCCCGCTTTGGTGACCTTGGAGGTGATTTTTTCCCAAGCGGAGATCACAGGGCATTTCATGACGTTTCATCTCTAGTTATCGCGAGCATTCAACCCACACACGCGTCAGTCGGGCTGTCTTACGAGCGACAACACATTCATTACACTGACGCATTTGCAATGCAGTATCAGCGACATGTGGTTCGGCGAAGAACGACTGGTGAGCCCCTTCTCATACGTTTCAATTCCGAGGGCTGACTCATTGCATAGGGCCCAGAGCGTGTCAAGGGCCTTTACGCTTTCCGCAGCATCCTCGATCATGGTGCCCGCATCACTTTGGGTTCTGACAGTCCCGTGGAGGAGATTAACCCGCTCGCGGGGTTCTACGCAGCCGTCACAAGACTGTCAAAGGATGGCAGGTCTCCCCATGGCCCAGGAGGTTGGTGAGTACCCCCAATCATATTGCTGCATTGCTCCCATACTCAAGATATCAATTTCTATTCCTTATAGGTTCCCCGAACAGCGGATGACGCGAGAGGAGGCGCTGAGAGGTGTGTTATTTCCGCTGCGTCACACAAGCAAAAGACTGAAGGAGTCTCCCTATGGCAGGCATGACGATCGATCCAGCATATGCCTCATTTACAGATGGAATCCTTGGCTCCGTAACCGCGGGAAAGCGTGCGGACTATGTCATCCTATCGCAGGATATCATGACTATCCCTCCCGAGAACATTCTGGATGCCCGGGTTGTTGCCACAGTCATCGATGGCAGGCTTGTGTACGGTATGGTGTAGCCTAAGAATATCATGATCAAACAAGTGGATTAGTATAAATTTCGAAAACTATTGCGCAATTATCACCACAACGTTCTCAACTAAGATTTCGGTGGCTTCGAGCCGATCTTGCCGGTGAAGCCATGCACAGTCAGCAGCCTTCGTTCTTGGGTTGGCCTGCATAGTCTTTTTATACGCGAGTCAAACCAATTTTCACAGTGGTTGAGCATCCGAACACATGCAAGCTGACTTAGCCAGGCAAGAGCTGCAGCGAGCGAGACATTGAAAGCTCGGAATTGATAGCCACAGACACGAGCACGTGACCGTGTCCATCTCGGCGCGCGTCGGCCACGCTCCCGCCACTAACGCGTCTTGCTCTGTGCTACCATCTTCGTCGCCCATAATGCCCGCTTTCCAGAATCCTCACCTCAACAGCGTGCAGAAAAGAAAGTCAGATGCACATGAGCAGGACACAGCAGCTCGCAAGCGGCAGGCGTTGGAAGGAGGATCTTCCGTCTCGAATAATGGCAGAGCGGGGGACGATCTTGCGGGAGAGAAACGTTGGATGGTGCTGTGGTACGTCATTAGTCCGTCACTGTCTAGAGTTGGTCTAACGCTTTGATTGCAGGAGAAACCCGCAATATAAGAAGCACAAGACATGGGATGGCGATGCTGTACTGGTTATACGGGGAAACACGTGCACATTGTATGAGAGCGACGGCAGAATGTACGCGATGTAACGTCTCATCCTGCTTTATTTTTGCTTACCCCCGTATAGCCTAGTGTCTGGAAAGCCCCATGGGATCGAGGGTGTCCACAAGATCGTCGAAGGCGCCAACTTCACAGTGGGAAATAAAGAGCTGGAGATTGATCGCTATGTTGAACGTGAAGACTTTCTTGCCGGACGATGCTTTGGAAACGGAGGCCGTTCCTCTGCCGCTGCCACAGACTCTAGCTCGTCTGCGGCCAAGCCCTTTGCTCCGCTTAGACCGAAGATCATTAACACATTCAAGCCCCCTTCTACTGCAGCAGCACCGAACAGGCAACCTATTCAATTGGAACCGGTAGATTTGGTCTCAAAGGGTGACAAACCAAGTAATAAAGAGAGGGTGCAGACTCTGTCATGGGCCGCGAACTGGTAAGTCTGATGGGATAAAAGCCTTTGAGCGCTATTGAACGCGCATATAGGCGAAAACCGCAGCAGAAGAAGCACAAGACATGGGATGGTGATGCGTGGGTAACTCTCCGAGAAGAAAAGCTAATTTTGTTTTCGGATACGGGCGTGATGTTCGATCAATCGCTGTACGCTAAGGGCAGAATACTAACCTGAGTATTCGTAGAATCGGTACGAAGAAGTGGGATGGGCTTCCTCTATATAGCGGCTACTCGACATTCATCGGCGGTCGGGAGGTAGAACTAGACCGCAAAGCTGCGGAATCCGAGCTTCCAGCCATTGTAGGATCCTCCGTTGAGCCGACTTCGGATGTCGAATTGGAGATTCCTCTCGTATCCGAAGCCCGTTCACCATTCCTTTTAAAAGCTCACGCAGGAAGTGAGAAAGCAGAACACGCAACAGATATGAACCTCAATGCTAGCCTCCATAAGTTCGTACCTCCGTCCTCATTTTACGGCAATCCTTCACCGAAGCCGAAGCCGAAGCCGAAAGGCCCACTGTAAGCCACCAGTTCATTCACATTTCTGCCTTCTAATATGTTCCCTCGTATTCTATCAGGCACGATCCTAGTGCCGAAGGGGCGGTTGTCATGAAAGCCCCTACAAAGGAGCACATTGCCAAGCATAACAGACGGTACTCCGATCCGAACTGCCTTTCCATATCGACATTAGCTTATCGTCGCTCGTTCGCTCGTTTCCGCCTAGGAATCTTCCCGTGGTGGATGTCGTGATCGACCCCATTGTCGCACGGCGGGCAAGGCCGCACCAGATAGAAGGTACCTTTCTAACATTGTCATGGGAGCTGTGCATCTTTCTCATCTGTCATCCGAGGTGTCAAATTCATGTACGAGTGTGTCATGGGCCTGCGGAAGCATGAAGGCAATGGATGCATCTTGGCAGACGAAATGTATGCCCGTTATTTGAGTCCTCTTCGTCAGCATCTGCTGATAATTTGCCATCCGCTTCAGGGGTATGGGTAAAACATTGCAGGTGAATATTCTCCAGTTCCTCGTCGCGCTCAGCTAAGAAAGTTCTAGACCATAGCGCTCTGTTGGACACTACTCAGTACGGCTTCCGTCAGCGTCTATATTATACCATTGATGCGAGAGAGCTTCTGTTCGAACAGAACAGAATCCGTACACGGGTGCAGGACCAGTCGTGGGCAAGATTCTGATAGCCTGTCCAGTCACGTTGATCAACGTAAGTCGAACACGCTAGCCTTCCGTAGCATATATTCGGGAAGTCTAATCTACTGAATGGATAGAACTGGAAGAGTGAATTTCACAAATGGTCAGTCGGTAGAATTTACTACTTTTGCGGATACTGAGCGGAGCCAGGCTCGGCAAGGATCGGGTAGGCATTTTTGTTGGGGACAAGGGCAAGGGCAACATCAAACATTTCATGAACTCGTGAGATCAAAGCGCTTGTCTTTCACGACTTCACTGACGCCCGGAATCCCGTGATCTACAGAAGGGCCCATCAGGTCTTGGTTATCGGCTACGAGCGTCTCCGGACGGTTATGTAAGTGTAGTAACCGCACCGCGACGAGACATGGTAGCTAAGTTTGCGCTACTATAGCAAGGATTTAGCATACTGCAAGTAAGTATCGGACAACAGTGAAAATTGATTGCAGCTGATGTCGGATCCTGCGCACTAGTCCGCCCATCGGTTTGATAATTTGTGATGAAGGTGCGGTAAGCGACTGCAATGCATTCGTATCCTGATTTACATCATCGGTCTAGGTCACCGGCTCAAGTCAGCCAATAACAAGACCTCCACCATGTTCGAAGCGCTCCGGACGCCTCGACGCATCATTCTTTCCGGCACACCAATCCAGAATGATTTGGGAGAATTCCACGCGATGGTGAGGGCAGCCTATTCTGAAGCCGAGAGGCACTAATACAGACCATGCCGTTAGGCTGATTTCTGCAACCCGGGTCTTCTCGGTGTGTTGGTCGAGCTATAAATGACCGTTCTCACAAGTGACGTTTCAATTTCCTTAGACGATTATAATACATTCCGGAGGGTATACGAAGTTCCAATTTTGAAGAGCCGAGCGCCCGGTTGTTCAGCCAAAGAAACGGAGCTCGGCGAGGCTCGGTCGGCACAAGTATGCACCCTCGAAACCAATGGCCTCATCTATTGCTGAAAATGTTCGTGCGGCAGCTCTCGACTATCGCTCGTAGTTTCGTGCTAAGAAGAGACGCAACCATCCTGAAGAAGTACCTTCCGCCCAAGTGTATGTATTCTATCGTTGCACGTAACTAATTAACTAGTACTCATTCACGTTGCACTAGACGAATATGTCGTTTTCGTCACCCCTACCAAGCTGCAGCTCTCAATCTTCAACAAAATCCTCTCCGCAGACAAGCTTGACAATCTTGTCCGAAATTCGACGGCCGAATCCCTGGCTCTTATCAACATACTAACCAAGATCAGCAATAGCCCGATCTTGCTTAAAGCGACACTTGACCAGGCAAAGAGCAGAGCCGACCAGGGCAGCGATATCATCAAGAAGAATGCGATCGAGGAAGCTGTCATGCTATTGCCCGAACGAGCCAGAGTGGATGACGTGTCGCTGAGCGGTAAGTCGGTGCAATGCATGGATGATATTGTGTCTAATTGAACGTTCGTCAGGGAAACTCACCGCTTTGGCTAACTTGCTCGGAGCTCTGCGTGAGGTGAGTTCGGGCCATCCTATTGTCGCGTTGACGCTGACTAGTGTCACAGCAAACGGAAGAGAAATGCATCATCGTGTCACACTATACCTCCACACTCAATATCGTCGAGGCGTTTTGCCAGAAGAAGAGATATACGTATCACCGGTTGGATGGGTGAGTATTCACCGTCTACAACATCAGCATGAAAGTGATGCATTTGGCACCCTTTAGGCAAACACCAGCCCAGAAGAGACAAGAATACGTCAACGAGTTTAATAAGGCCTCGCAAGCGAAACGATGTGCGTGCTTTCCAAAGTTCTGTATATTACATACCTAATTCCATCATAGTCCTCTTCTTACTAAGCTCCAAAGCGGGGGGAGTAGGGCTTAACCTCATAGGGGCATCGAGGCTCTGTCTCATCGATTCCGATTGGAATCCAAGGTATGCACGCTTGCATTTTCCCGATTAAGTGACTGAGAAAGTTGTTCAGCCATGATCTGCAATCCATGGCGCGTATCCATCGGTAAGTTTCACGCTTGCGAAGGTTCAAAAGCCTAAACATCGACTCCGTAGCGATGGGCAGAAGCGCCCTGTGTTCATCTATCGCTTCCTGACAGCTGGTGCAATTGATGGTGAGACATCATCTGAGCGGCTCATTGCAGAACATCTGACAGCGCATTGGACAACAGAGAAAATATATCAGCGGCAAGTGACGAAGTTAGGCTTAAGCGCTTGTGAGTATCACCGTTATCTCGATCGTGAGCAAGCCATTGATATGACTACGCAGCTTTGATGGGCAATGTATGAGCCCCCGCGTCTGCTCTTATCGGAACATACTCATTGTCAGCAATAGGGAACTTCTGATTCAAAGTCGGATTCGTTTACACGCAAAGATGTCAGTTATCATGGCCTTATTCATGAAAGCGCTGCTCACACAGTGCCTGTGCAGCTGCGTGATATCTTCACCATCTATCCTCATACGCCCTGCCATACCCATGATCTACTGGAGTGTCCCTGTGAATTGTCCGAGGGAATGTCCAGGCCTTTGGATGCTGATCTAGCTGAACAGCTGGCTGAAGATGAAGATGAAGAAGATGATGAGAAGCCAATGAGCTTCATCAGTGCATCTCAAGTAAAACCGGAACAGATAGAGAGACTTGATCGGGCGGTGGGTGGTCCATGACCGGGTCTGCGAGCTCAAACTAATGTAAACGGGCAGTACATGAAGCAGAAGAAGGCGCAACTAGCTGCGCTCGGTGAATGGACGCATATCAATTGCCTCAAGCCAAATGCTCAAGAGATTATTCGTGACGGGATTCTCAGCGACTTGCTATACTCTCGGCCCAAGGAGAAGAGAGAATCGTCGGCAATTCCGCAGTCCCGGGTAGAGGCGTTGCTCGAGGCAGTTGATCTTGAGAACATCATGACTGTCCCTGACCTGACTGTCGACGAGGTCCCAGGAGGTACAATCTCTTTCCTCTTCGAACGCGGGTCAAACACTCCGCTAGACGATGATGACGACAGCTCACAAAGAGTAGAGTAATTTTCACCTTACACTTGAAACACTAGATCTCGTTTTGATACAATCACAATCAGATAGACCTGTACAATGTAGACCACATATTCATGACCCCATACGGCACGCGTTCGTCAGAACCTGTCACGGTCCTCACTTATAGTCATGTGAAGCTCGCGCTTGACGCGGAGGACCAAGCTCGCATTTACCACTCGCTCGTTCGGACTTCTTGCACCAAAACCACGCCCGTTAATGCGCCATAGGCGTACAAGGATTATGGAGGGTGACTCGAGAGAATATTTACGGGCGACTTGAACACACATATTTTTCTGCAGACCTTTGACAGTCGCGTCCCTTGGCCCGTCTCGCAATTGTCGATGGCTTTGAGGGGGGAAAAACGCGTCATGAAAGCGAGCCTATCGCATTGGAATTGATGCCAACATATAGTACCAACACATCTTCACGGCAAAAGAGGGAGAACCTGAGCTGCAGAGGAACAAACCTCCGAAGAAACCGCCCCCGGATTTCATGAGCGGTGCGCCACCAGAAGCTGCATCTTCAAGATAGGAGAGAACGCGAACCGCCGGGGTGATAATAGGACCGAGAAAGAATTCTAGCGAGGCAGCAAAACTCAGCTGAACCGCGCAAGACGGTGAGGCCAACCATGACAATCTATTGCTCGCAATGACTGACAGTTGCCTTTGCTCCAACAGGCTTTTTCCAGCAGTCAGCTTCCTGTATTATTGTCACCAGATAGCGGACCCGCGTTGGCACCGTTTCCTCTCTTGCTTCTCTCATTGAGTCCGCGATCAATGGGGCAGCCATAACACCACAAGAAAGTGCCCCCAAAGATTTTACATCACAGAAATTCCCGGAGCCAGCGGCGAAGAGGCGTCATTACAACTCTTCGGCAGAGCCCTCGTCTTCTCAAGGGAGCACACTCAGCCATGGCGCATTCTTGCCAGACGTGTCTGTCGTGATCGATCTTGATGCTGATTACTGGGTGGGGCATGTCGTCCCGTATATATGTGTTCCTGTCTACCAGTGTGCGCTCAATAATATTCCTAGTAACATTCTTCGTGTCATTAGAGTAATCAGGTACCAATATAACGAACGCACTTGATTCATGTGGCCATAATTGCAGGAGTGGCACCGTCGATCGTTGTATTAAATGACATGCTTGAACTGTCCTCGGCGCTAATGATTGGCCCTGAAGGGTCCAATTCTTCAATATTCCACTTGGAGCGAAGCTCATCACTGTACGCGTCAGTATCGCCTGCGAGGAAGCGATGCATGGACGCCCAGGCGATCATCACCGCATTGTCTGTTAAATTATATGCGTTAGATCGAATCGTGGCCGGAGGAGAACTAACTTGATATACCGGTGCATAGTGCTGGTGGAGGGAAAAGAAGAGCGATAGGTGCGTCGGGGTTTGCATTGTCGAGGCACGCGCGTAACCTGATCGCCAATGATTTAGAGAATGCCAGCGTCTACCGTGAATCAGTCGTCATACCTTTTCCTCAGGTATAAATTACTAGCCACTCCACCGCTGACGACAACGTCACGAATATTAATTCCCCTCCGCTGACAGAGTTGCAGCCCGAGTAGGAGCTTTTCCTCCAGCTGGCCGACAGCAGCCTTTTGGAATGATTCGGCGAGCGCATACCTGGTCGACTCATTGATCACGCCATTGCGCGAAAACAAGAAACGCTCGACAGTCGAGTGCAAGCCTGTATACGAGAACGACAGGCGGCCATGCATCGGCAGGGGGATACGCGGGATGTCAGGATCGACCACCTCTCCTCCCGTAGGCGGTCCCGCTAAGACGAACTGTTCCAGTGCCGCTCCAAGTCCGAGCTGTGACCGTGGAAGCGCAAGCATGCGTGCGATCTTGTCAAACGCGCGCCCGACACTTTCGTCAAGCGCCGTTGCGAGTGTGCGGAAGGTGCGCGGAGAGGTCGCGAGCAGGAGGAGAGTATGCCCGCCTGAAACTAGCAACGTGAGGAAGGGGTATTGTGGTAGTTTATCGGTGGGTGTGGTTAGGAACGGCGTGAGAGCGTGTGCTTGCTAGATATGTCAGATTCGTGTGTGTTGCGCATGGAAGATGAGGAGACAGAGGGACAGACCATGTGGTGCACGCCGACTAGAGGCTTGTTCAGCGCCGCAGCGAGGGTTTTTGATGCATTTGAGCAGACACTGAGGCAGCCGCCGATGCCTGGTCCGCGGGTGTATGCGATACCGTCGACGTCGGTCACGGACATATTGGCCTCTTGCAGGGCTCTGCGCACAGCACCGGGCTGCAGAGCGTATGAGGAACGGTGTGTTTTAGGAAACCGTGCGAGACTCACCAAATTATGCTGGTGCGCCTGAATGGCGACGTAGGGATGTATCCCTCCGTACAGTTCGTTCCTGTGAACGAGAGGCTCAGCCGGTCTGTCAGTTTAAGAAGCCTGCAGCGCCACTCACAAATTGTCTTGCCTCACGACCACATTAGAGAGGATCTCGCGATTCGAGGTGACTACCGCTGCACAGGTGTCATCTGCAGAGGATTCAAGTGCGAGTACCGTGAATGTCCTGCGAGTTTGCTGCAATATCGAACTTGCTGTTGCAGCTGAGATTGAGCGAAGAACGGAGATGCCGTACATTCGCAAGAGAGAGCGGGCGGAATATTCGTAGAATATTTTTGATGGATAACTACTAGACGACGAGAAAATTCCGCAGACAAATCCCGAGGAAAGCCAGCGCTTTCTCCTTTGTTACGTGCTGGCCGTTGCTGGACGACCACTCCTTTCGTGAACATCGTCTCTCTTCGCTATCTGTTCCGTCGCGCGGAACGCGGAACTCGACGTCAATGAGCCGTCTACGGTAACAAGGAGCACTAGCAACGACGATGACTCTAGGTCACCACTACCATTCACGACGGTCCTCGCAGGACAGCGGCACGTTCATGCGGAAGCCAGAAAGGCGCAGGTCCTCGAGCCAGGGCGACTCCACGCCCAGGTCGAGTCCGCTGCAAGGCGGTACGAACAATCAAGACAATAGCGCTGGCCATGTGGGCGCTGATCCTCATCCATCCAAAAGACTCGGATTCCTCCCCGAGAAGCTGTTGCCTTCTGCCTCAGGATCATTAGCTTCGTCTCGGCTGCCTCCCAGTCCGCTTCAAGTGCGCTCGCACTCTCGAGCTGACTCTGCGTTGACCGTTCCGCGCGACTCTGCGGCCTCTCCCGCCCCTAGCATGGCGTCAGGTCAATACAAGGGACACATCTCGCCCACCAAGGTATGTCCATCTTTCCTTGGCTGACAGCCTTCCCAGTTTGTTGCCGGAGCATCAGATGAGAAGCGGCGACAGGCTGAGAAGGTGTTCCTCGTGTGATCACATTATGAGATTGTGTTCGCTAAGTTCTTCCGCCCGTCTTCTCGCCGTGCCATTCGGTCCGTGCTTCATTGTAGATTTCGTCATCGCGCACGTACGACTCGAAACTTGTCTCCCGCGAGATGCACCGCCTCGGCAGTCTTGCGCACTCGCACCTGCCCACTCTGCCGCCTGCATTGACTGGCGCGTCGCAGAACGCGAGCAGCCACACGATCGCACCCTCGAGCACACCCAACATTGCGACCAGCTCGTCTAATGATCCATGGAAGCAACTGCATGTCCATGTCCTGCCCCTTTTCAACGGTGAACCATTGCGAATTCCCATGTGAGTTGACAACATCTTCTGTTCTACATGCATCATGCTACAGCTCGGTGCAGCGAGGACTTAAACCAGCTCGTCAAGCGCCACATTCAGGCGACTGTCTCTCAATCGCCTGCCAAGGCCCTCAGTATGCTTGAGAAGGACGCGTCCGACCTCATTTCGTCAGGCATGGTGACTCTGAATGCGAAGCTGAACGATATCGAGGACGAAAAGCTGGTAGGAAGAGTAGTTGAGCTCTGGGGTTTCTTCTGGGATCAAGTCTTGCCCTATGTGGAAGGGGTACGTTCGCCGATCGTTCACTTAGTGACGCCACACTGAGCAGTTAACGCATAGGTTCTGCTGCCGTTGCAGACTGACCCGCTTCTCTCTTCCCTCTATCGCATGCCAAAGGGCCACAAGCCAAACAATTCTCCAATTTCAGGGACAAATAGCAAAGGATCGATGTCGTCGCTACTCCAGTCCGCCCCTCAGATCGACGTGCGCACTATTGCACTTCAATCGTTCCGCGATCGTGTCATCCTATCCGCATTCCCTCGCATGTATGCGCGGCTAAATGCATCTATGGAGGACACCATCCCAGAGAGCCTGATCTCACAGCAGCCTCGGCTGCAGCAGATGTATGTCTTCTATTTCCTCCACGATCTCCCATGAACACTCGTCTCAACGGCGCCTGTCATTTATAGGTTGCTTGTGCTCGTTTCTCAACGCTCCCACCGCCCGATCTCCTTCTCACTCACAGCCTCACCACCGCAAGTTTCACCAGGCGAAGCCGCCGTGCAGCACCTTTTGCACATAGTGCGCGCGCCACTGACTCAGCTCGAGCGCAACATGCAACGCACGAACCGCGCGCCGCCCTTCCTCTCTGCAGGCAAGCCGCGCGACCGCCGCGGGTGGATCGCACAGAGGCCTGAACGGCAGCGGAGCTCAGTGCAAAACGGGCAGAATGGCGAGGAGCATGTGAACGACGAGGGCGGAGAGACGCCGAGGATACAGGCGCAGTTCGTTAACTTTGCTCATTTCAGCCATTTGAGGGAGCGCGATAAGGAGTTTTTGGAGTCGTTGAGGTGCGTCGTGGTGATGATGGAAGTATAGGCCTGAGCTGATAAGGATTGATGTCTGTGCAGGAGTCCAGACCCGGAGCGTGTTGATGGTGGGTGGGGGCTGGGAGCAGGTGCCGAGGAGAAGAAGCTGGAGGAGGAGGAGGAGGATGACGATGAGACGATGGACTGGGATCAGGCACAAGTGAGTTTTGTTATTTCAAATCAAAATAAGCAGCATTCATGTCTGACGTGTACCGGTGTTCTAATTGAACAGGCAGTCGTTGAGCGCATGGTGGGCATGAACGCCGCAGCTGGCCAGTCAAGTGTCCCTTCGCAGGAGGGTTGGAAACGACTGGGTTCTCCTAACAGCACCTCGCCTTAGGTTTCAGTGCTTGCTTGCCCATCACCGGTTTCGTATGTTCTTCTGGGGCACTCCGCTATGTATTCTCTAGTTGCTGTCGTGGGGAGCTCTATCGGTCTGTGCATTGCATGTCATGTCATGCTAGGAACTCAAAAGTTTTTCTTTCGCCATGGGGAACATCAGTATTGTCGAGGGACCAAGCCACATACAGTCAAGTACTCTATAAGCGGGTGACAGTGATATCCGTCAATGCGCGGTTAGCGTCCCATTATGCCCATCCGCCCGAGCACTTTCTGCGCCTAATCCTACCAGACCGAACTCGCTGGTGATCTCGCATACGATTTGCGTTTGCACTGGGCAAGCGCCAGATCTCGGAAGATGTCGAAACGAGACGCTATAGATTGTAGCGCGGTGCGGTGCCTTGAATTCGAGGGTGCATCTTGCAGATCACCTATCATGGGACGTTCGTCCCTGGCCCTCGAGGCGAAGACAGCGCACTTGGCGTGCTCTTCCCTGCTCTTCTGCGGTTTCAGCTCCGTCCTCGGGCTCGGGTTCGGGGCGGAAGGCATACGCGTGTGCATTCTAGACTAAGCAGCAGGCGAAAGCGGTATATCGTAGTGTCAAGTACATAAATACGGTAATAGTCAGCGGCACGACGCGGGCGCATACATACGGCGCATCGGCGATAATCGATAATCCTCCATATAGGTAGTGGGCGATAGTCCCAATCCAGTGTTGTCCTATATCCTCAGTCGGTGGCGGTGGAGAGGGAAGAGGCGACGCTAGGAGTTTTTCTTCTCGACGTCGACGGAGATGCCTGGGGAGAGCGGGAGGAGGCGTGCGTGGCGCTCTTGCAGGAGGCCCCATTGGACCCACCAGTCGTCCGCTTCATCCTCGGGGTCGTATGCGAAGAGCACCCTGATCGCCTACACCGTCACCCCATCAGTACCAAACCAACGACAAGTTCTGTATACGGAGCACGCACGTCCTGCGTGAGCGAAACCGCATCCGCCGCAGTCATGTTCTCCACTGCCGCCTTAAGGTACCGCGCCTGATCGACGCCGGGGGGGAGGGCTATCGAGAGCGGGTTCACGCGCTGCGTGATCTCGACGGTGCGCACGCGCGCCTGACGCTTTTCCGCGAGGGCCGTGAGGAAGTTGCCGATCTGATCGCGCCGGTGCAGGTGGTGGAAGAGTCGGCCGAGCATCATTGCGTCCTCGACGGCGAGCGTGATCGCGTAGAGGGAGCCTGTCTGGCGCCGGTGTATGGTGAGTGTGGTGGGGTAGGGCAAGGGAGGTAGGAAAGAGGGGGGGAGGGAACGTACTGTTAGTGGGTGTGCCGCTTCACCGATGACGAGCAGGGAGCCGTCGGGGTGTAGCCATTCGTCTATATGGGGTCTTTCTACCACGGGAATAGCGATGACCGTACTCGCCAGCTCCGCCAACTTTCGCAGACTGACAGACGAATATTAGCCACTCAACCGAGCCATCATATGAATACAACGCAAACATACCGCGGCTCCGCATTCTGCACCGACTTGACCAGCTCCGCGCGGCCCACCTCGAGCATTGTATCCGGCTCGCCCCAGTCGGACGGTGCGAACGTGTGGAGGCAGAATTCGTTCCGGCCCTGTGCAGCCTTCAATGACCACTCGCGTCAGCCTCGCAAGAGCATGCGCATATACGTACGGTCGGGAACCCCAGCGCGCCGCGGTCCTCGCCGAACCAGCTAAAAACGGTGCCTTCCTGCTAGCGCGCAATGAGCTTTGGAGACAAAGCAAGAACGACAGGCGCTTACCTTCTCGTGGAGGAATCCGTCGAGGTCGGGGTCTTCTGCCATTTTGGTCATGGGAACGACGGCACTGCGCGACTTCCATCAGATCAAGGCGCATATAGTCGGCTCGGAGAGCTCACTTGAATACCATAACGTTCTGCAGCTTCTCATAATTCCGGTCGCCCAGCATGAGCTGCCGCGAGAGTGACATCCTCCCGTCCGCCGCGATCAGCACGTCTCCATGCACCTCTTCTCCCGACGCCAGCGTGACGGAAGGCCGCTCTGGCCGGACGTGGTACTGTGTGACCTTTGCGCCGCCACGGACCTTGACACCCAGTTCCACGCATGTGTCATAAAGCAGTTTGCGGAAGTCCGCATACTGTCGAACGATAAACGCGAATATTCAGCGCATATAGTGAGCAAAGGCGCACATGCAGTGATAGAAACTCTCCTCCCGACTCGATCTGGAAGTCCTCCACCCACTCTCCGTTCGCGCCCAAACGTCCAGTCTCATCTGATGTGATTGTCAGCGAAGACGCCTGAATTCAACACGGTAACTCACAATCTGCAAATTGGATGTATTGCGAGACGACGCCGATTTTCTTGAGTTTCTCCTCCATCCCCCAGCGGTAGTAAATCTTCGTGACGTTGGGCGCGAGCCGACAGCCTCCCGCGCCTTGTGTCTGAAAGAGGTCACCACAGAGTTTATTACGAAATTACCAGCAGCACGGACCTGATCCCAATCGTTATTCTCATCCAGCACCGTCACCCGGTGGCCGAGCCGACTGAGCGCGATCGAGGCAGTTAGACCTCCCACACCTCCACCCACGATGATGAACTCGATAGGCAGGAACTCAGGAGCGCGCTACACGACAAAAATAATTAACGTTAGTGGTAAGCGCATCTTCGAGCTCAGCGGCGTGCACCATATTGCTTCACGGCGCTGTGAACTTGCAGCGGGGAAGGGGAGGGACAGGTCCAAACAAGAAGAGGAGAGGAGGCCAGACAGATCTGAACCATGATGGATATAAGAGGGGAAGCAGGCCAACTGGTGCGAGCGTGTCGGGTGTCGGGGGCAGAGTGTGGTAGTGGTTCGATCCGGTTCAATTGCTATCCGCGGAAGCAATATGATCGACCGCGTGTAAACGATCCAGAAGATCACAGGCACGCGACCCTTTCCGGCTCCCAACTAGGCCCGAGCGATCCTCACCCTACTTTGCGCGGGAACATTCCACACGACACAGGCCACACCGACCACCGGGCAGCGTGGAATCTTCGGCCAGTGAGCGAACATCATGCGAGAGTAAGGTACGATGTTACGGAAGATATGGCTAGTGAAGGCTCGTTAGAGGCAAACTAGCGAAACATCTTATCGCGAGGACCTCAATTGCGCTCAGAGATGACTAAGAATCCGTGAGCGGACCATGGAGCACATACCCCAGTCGCATCCCAGACATGCTTGACGGTGCGGACTCGGTCACTATTGATTGAATCCCAGATAACGACTGGCCGAAATCATGAGGCAAGACGTCGGTCTTCTAGGCTCTAGCTGGCACGGACATGCTCAAGCATCCATCAAGCTAGGCTTTTCTACCTCAACTTCCCGCCATCGCAACCAACGCTAATGAACGCAACCGTGCGTGGGCTACTGGGCACCCGCAGATTCGCCTGGATCTGACGCGCGACGCGAGATTCGATACTGAAACGCTGCCTCGCTTCGTGGACTGCGACTGCCTAAGCAGAATGAGGTCACTTCCGCGCGTTGCCGCGGATGATTGGACCACCGTAGTCAATCAGAGCGGGGAGAAGGTCGGTCTCGACCGCTGAATTAGAGGTGTCGCCTAGGGTAGGTGAAACTTGCATGGCGAGACGGTTGGGGGCGCGAAGATTATAGTACTGCCGCTACTACTGCGTCGCCTGAGTGCGGACACGAAGCTAAGCGGGACGTCCTATCAGTAGAAGACAAAGACGCGAAGCCGACGTTCGTGGTAATATTGCAAGATAGCCTCAAGAAGCCCGCCAAGCAATGAATGGAAGCTGCAGGAGTGATATTGATCCAACAAGAATCAACCGGCTATATTCACCTTTGGTTAAAAAGTTGAAACGCATCATAACAGACGCACCCCGAGAAAGGGACTGACTCCAGAATGGTCATGGCATTCTGACCAGCTTGACGAGTTACAGACACAAGGTAGGATGTCTTCGGGACAATGTAAGGTTTCACGTTGGCCACAGATCAACGTAGAGTGAGGAGCAATGCACCGGGAGCAAAGATGAGCACGGTCGCCCATACAACCTCTTCTCTGTGTGAGAGATGCAGCAAAGAAATGTATAGTGAGCCGACTCAGACGGCGCGTTCCATCGTCTTCCCAAGAGCACGCTCAAAGCATTCTGATCGCCCCAAAGATGAGAATTGCATTCGCAGTCATTTGAAGGACTATCCCACGGAGTCTTCGGCGAGAAACAGCTCGTAGCCTTCATACGAAGCTAATGCGATGTTTCTGTGGCAAGGATGCGTCGTGGTGCCTCGTCCGAGTCAGGCGCTAAGCGGGAACTGTGACAGAAATGTGACATAGGTGACAATTATAGTTATGTCACGCTTGTGTGGCGGGATCCAGTCAGCGACATGGTTTCAAGTTCACAACGCCACGAGCTGGCGGGCTGCAGCAGACATTAGACTCATTGCCGACATCAGTTTTCTGCATCTGATCAACAAGGCTGAGTCGCAGCTCGCTGAAGCAAGCTGAATGTCGTCCAAGGCAAAGCCCAACCCGCTACCTTTGAGCGACACGCTCCGGGACCTTGCGCTCCTCCGCGCAGCCGACTGCGATCTCTCTTCCGCTTTGCCTCCGCCAATAACATCAAACCAGTCTGCTGCTTCGCTGGAAGAAGGCACCGTCTATGAATCAGTGGAGCGGTCGTACGAGTTCGTAAGGGAGGCACGGGCGGTGATGCGGCTGCTTGGACGGGAAGAGGTGGAGAAGCAGGGTGCAAGGCTGGAGGAGGTGAGGAGTGGGCTGGAGGACGTGTTGCATGGGCTGGAAGGGCAGTAGGAGCATTACGGTAGGACGTGAGTGGTAGCTTGATAAGTGGTGTTGGGAACGTTTCTGACCGACGATCGTGACCAGGCTTGTATTTCACTGATAGAGCACCCCGTTCGAAGAGCGCCATGGATTCTCGGAATGCAAATATTTCAAAGTTTGATACGTGGTGGTGTCTTCGAAAACGATGAAATGTCCTGTGCTCGATTGAATGCTAGCACGTTCTAGTGCGTTTGATCCGTTCAACTTGCTCAACGTTATGGCACTACTGACTTTCGCCTCCCATCCGCAACGTGAATGGAGCACCCCTCACACAGATATTGGCAAAAGTCCTTGCTCGAGCGCTGCGGTGCTTGCAACAGCCTTCGACGTTCACGAGAAGGAACCTTGGCAACACGGTCTCGTGACCTAACGCGTGACTTAGGCGCGTCTCGAAAGGACTGGGCTCTATTGTGGCTCCCTCCTGACCCTGTGCTACGCCGACGTCACTCTTTAACAGCTATATAAATCTACCGCCGTATAAAAACAGGAGCGCCATGCATTTCAGTTCCCTCCGCAAGTTATCCACCAACCACATCCAGACCACTCGGCTTTTGTCATCGCGCAAGCTAACACACCACCGATCTACCATGTCGAGTGAAGGTGAGCAGCGTGGCACTAGTGCTGGGTTTGACGGCGCTGACGGGCACTCAGCAAAGGAACAGAGCGGCGGCCACGATAACCGTGTGCTCGGCGGATACAAGGCGACTCTGCGCAGTACGTCGCGCATGACAAGCGTTCGCTCCGTCGGTTGCTGACCATTCGTGTGCAGGTGACCGCACGTCCACAGAGGCGAAGAAACATGCCAAGGAAGTCCTCGAGGCAGCGGGGTACTCTGTTGAGAACCCTGGCGTGCCGGAGGATGAGCATCAAAGGCGTGTCATTGCCGGGTACAAGGCTGCTTTGCATAGTAAGTGTTCATCATATAGGCATCTCTTATTGGAAGTGCTCATGACATGTTCCAAATAGACCCACGTGTATCCGAGGCTGCGAAGAAGCATGCTGAGGAGTACCTGAAAGAGCACGGCGCACTTTGAAAGGCATGCTCTACAATGTAACTAATCGTGGATTCGTGTTCCAAGTGAACCGTGAAAAAGTTGTAAATTTGGCTGTATTGTTAGTATGTCGGTGCAGTGTATCGTGAAGAACTGCCCCTGTATGAGTATACCGTTACCTGTCAAGCAAGCATAAGCGATGAGCGTCATTAGCTATGAGAGGTGTAGGATAACCACTGAGGGTTGAACTAGGCTCGATCTGTCGAGGAAGTATATCTATGCCCCATAACATATTGCCGCCGGAGATGTAGAGGACGTCATCGTCAACCGCTCATCAGACAAATTAGCATCAACTTCTTCTGCAGATCAAATCCCAGGGGTGATTTGAACAGCTGTCTGCAATGACCCTAACGTCTCACGCCCAGCTAACTGCCGGAGATGAATAATCCAATAAAACAGAAATAGATCCGTTATATCAACCCAAGAAAGACACACATCGTAGATCACAACCGTGCCCCCTCCCCAGGAGCCAACTCCAGCCTCTCTGACCACGGCGCACAATCCTCCGCACACTGCGCCAACGTCTCTGCTTTGGCCTTTACCACCTTTACGGCGTCCTTCCCTAGCGGAACGTGCAGCGGCGGTTCCGCCATTGCCGCGAGCGCATAAATGGCCCGTGTGCCCTTGCTCGTATCACTCGGCATAGGCGGGTTCACCTGCAGGTATGCGCGTGCAATCGCGAGCCGCTTCTCCGGATCAATGTATGCGGGGTGCGGCGCGGTGCGCACCATATTCTTGCCGGCGTTCGTGCGGAAGGCGCCGAGCTCGAAGATGCTAACCTAGAGTGATATCAGCAAGATCAGGAAGAGATGCATGCGAGAGCTCACTTTGATGTTCCACTCAGGTCTTAGTTCGGCAGCGAGCGCCTCACTGATGCCCTCGATAGCTGCGGACCAGCGGATGCGAAGTGAGATACATCCTCCTCGATCGAGACTTATCGGAGCCTACCAAACTTGCTTGCAGAGTAGAAACCCAGCGCAGAGAAGCCCTGTATGCCTCCTGCCGAAGATACCTGGAGGAGCCTCCCACCCGGAGGCGCATTCACCTCTCGGAAGATCCTAACCGCCTCCCTGCTCACATTCACAGCACCCCAAAAGTTCACCTCAAACATCGCGCGGACAGTATCGTCCGGCGCGCCCTCCACCTCGCTCATCACGCCGTACCCCGCGTTGTTGAACACGACGTCCACGCGACCGAACGCCGAGCATGCGCGCGCGAACGCATCTGAGATCTCGTGCGGCTTGGTCACGTCGAGTCGGAGGACGAGCAGTTTGTTGGGCGAGTAGTACGTGGCGAGGTCGGCAAGTGCGGAGGGCGTACGGAGCGTGGCAATGGCGATGTCGCCGTGCTGGAGGACGAGCTCGGTGAGGTGCCTTCCGAACCCCGAGGACGCTCCAGTGACTTCGGGCATAATAGTCGATCAGCATCAGTTCTCCCACAACAATTCAAGCTACTCACTGAACCAAACTCTGGGAGGAGCCATGAAGAAGAGTTGTAGAGCAGATAATGCGGGAGTCGGGGCTGGAGAAGCAAGGATGTATTTATACCGAGCTACCGAGCCTATTGGCACGTTGCGCCTGCCGATCGCGCGCAGACCGCTGACCAGCTGTTGGCCAGCTGCACATGTACAATCAGCGGCGTTCCAGGCTAGACCAGGGGTTATGTTCGCGCTCCCACAGGGTACTTACATACCGAGGAAGTGTCGCCGCGATAACGGAAAATTCTATGTCATCTGAGTAAGATCGAGAACACGTATGCTCCTGCTAGAGGTATTGAGTATCCCCGATGAACATATGACGAGGGAAACAAACCGTCAGAGATGTATTGGAACATCCGTCCGATTTGATCAGCCATGGCTTTCATATTTCGCGGCATAGCTACCGATGAGACTTTTTCAGCATCGCCTGATCCTCCGGCCTGCTCTTCGCATGTCGCAAGAAGCTATTCTATATCAGAATGAGGAGAAGCAAAGGACATTGCAGGGAAGAAAGCAGGTACGGACGGTAGACGGCGGGTGTTCCAGCCCCGTGGCGAGGCAATCTGGCAGATGCGATCTCGGGTGAGCGGGGAGATTAGATAACCACGTGGTCGACGCGATCAACAGCATGACCCGAGAGTCCTGTCCGACTGCACTTCCTTCGACACGCTCTCGTCTCCAGCCTGCTGGCTGTCGCATCGTCGCTGTTTGGGTATACAAGTTCTAGGGCGCACGCATACGTGAGTTCTCTCGCACGTTATGGGTATTCCGAGTACCGCTGACGCGGTTCTGACGCACTGCTGTGTGTTGAGCAGACCTCTCACCGGTGGAAGGGTAAGGACATTCGCGTTGATGGCACGTCTGTGTGTCTCAGCTTGTTGACAACGGCTACGTCGAACAGACCACTTTATTCAAACCGTGCCTTGACCTGTGGAGCTTGAGTCGTGGGCTGTGGCCCTAATATCCTGCAGGTCGTTCAGCCACGGTCCCAGTTGAGCAACGCAGACCAGCAACCATCATCCCTTTGACGTATCTGACATTCACGGGCGCATATATTACCTCTATTGAACCATATCTCGACGCCATAGTCGTCGCTCGGCCTCCTGGTATATTAAGCACTCCTCCGCCCTTACACCCGCATACCCCCACCTCCACCATGGCGACCTCAGCCATCCGACGCAAGCCAATCCAAACATACAGGTCACCCTCAGTGACCTCTTTCGCAGAGCAAGTCACCCAAACACAGCGTAAGTCCTCTTCCAAAGTCATTTCGGGCGCGCAAAGCGATGCTCACGTCGCGTGTCAGTGCGTTCACACGCGCCCAAGAAGCCCTCTTCAGCCACCACGCGCGAGAGCTCTCGCGATCCCGGCGGCGCTAAATCCCTGATACCCAACAGCACGAACGCCCCGGGCCGAGGCCGGTCCCGAAAGGGTCCTCCGCTGCCCCTCTACCACCCCCTTGGCCCCCTCGCGCTCTCCCTGCCCGAGCTCGATCCCGCGCAGTTCGGCCTACCCAATCGCGTCAATGTCGACGATGGCACCGACGAGCTACAGGACACCAGCCGCCGCTCATCATCGCGCGCACGCCGCCCCGCCGCGAAGGTGCGCGATCGCGACCACGAGGCGGTCGATCTCGACGATGCGTCGTTCGCGTCGCCCACATCCGCGCCGTCCAGCGTCCGAGAGGGCTCCGCCGAGAAGCGCACAAGCAGCCCGCGTAAAAGGCGTGCTGCAGGCACGACTGGCACCAAACGCAAGAGGAAGGCAGAGACCGATGACGCAGACGGCGTCTTCCCACCTGCTGCGAAGCGGACCCGGAACCCGCGCGGCACGGGCAACACGACTCCTCTCGTCGGATCGCCTCTCGTGAGCGCTGCTGTCGCGGCCACTGTTGAGGATCCTGTCGAGGATGCGACCCCTGCTCCGGATAGTGGAGAGGCCGAGGACGCTGCTGCGGACACTTTGCCTGAACCTAAGCGCTCGCGAACGCGGAAGCCTCGCTCTACGCCTGCGAATAAACGCCGTAACTCGAGTGCGAGCACGTCTACGGGCACTTCGGTGTCTGTGTCCATCGCCAACACGCGGAATACGCGTAGCTCGAAGGCACGCCAGGACGCGAGCAATGGAAGCGGTTCTGATCGTGCCAGCAACGGGAACGAGAACGAGAATGGGGATGGGGAGAAGAAAGAGGAGGCAGAGCCCGAGGACAATGTTCTGACCACAGACAAGACAGACGAGGATGACAAGGATGACAATGATACCGTGCCTTTAACGCCTATCGACAATCCTCAAGTGGAGGAGGCAAAGAAGGACGAAGAAGAGAAGGAAGCTGACAAGGAAGACAAGATGGATGTCGAGGCTGTTCCCGCAGAGCCTGCACCTTCGCCCATTCCTGAGACTTCCACTAAGGAAGAGAAGGAAGAAGGCGAGCTTAGCGACGAACCCGACGGCACTCCCGCTCCCATCCCTACGAAGCGTTAGTTGCTGTCCGCTATCGTCTCGATCTTGATCCTCGTGTTTACTCACGTCCGTCAGCCTCTGCATGCTTTGGAAATGCTACCACCTGTACATCTAGGCTGTCTCGCTCTGTAACGCTATCTACGCTCTCCTGACTCGTTCATACCTTAGCACATACTAATCTCTCTGCATCATACTATCTCTTTCAGAACGCTCTTGATGATCTGCTCGTGGTTTCAGCTGTACATTTAATATCATTGCGTTGATCGTACGCACCCGACTGCCTTCGATGCAGGTTTTGAGCGAACCGAAAGGTCTCGTGGTCAGATCCAGCAGGTTCCAGTATATTGATATGGAGGATCTACGCAGGCGGCAAGAATGTCGCCCATAACACGACGGAGATCGTCCCCCAGATGACGCTCCAGGCCACCCAGGCCTTCCCCCATTTCGGATGCTCGACGATCAGCCATGCTGCCGCCCAATACGTAAAAGGCATAGAGGCGGCCAGTCGCAGGATGATTTGCGTGTGCGCCGCAAAAAGCAGCAGGAGCGTGAGTAGTAGTGCGTGGATGGCGTGCGGTGCGAGCGAGGGTGAGAGGAAAGGGGACTCTGCTTGTGGGTGTGCAATTGATCCGTCTTCTGTGTGCGAATTCTTGGGATGGAGAAGGTTAAGCAGGCGGGGGATGAGGGCATGTCTCATGTAATATGCTGAGAAGGAGAGGAGCAACAATAGAACCGGAGCCGAAATGAGGAAGTTCGGGAGCTGCTGGAAGGTCCAATATCGGAGGAAACCGACATTCCAGTATTCTGCTTGGACGTAGCTGTAGATCAACGGCGGCACGCGGAAACACCATTCGGCCGATACGGTGTCTCGTTTACAAAACGCGCGGTATGCGGCATATTGATGAGAAACGAAGGGCAGGAAGATCAATGCTGTTAATATGGTTGTGTACAGGATCCTCCTGCTTGTGATCTATGATTTGAGACTGATTAGAGTTCGGTGAGAAGCGGAAACGAGAAACGATCACCTTCTGATAAGAGAGAAACGGTTCGACGAGCATGCCCCAAATAATGAACCCGCTCAACATTATGCCATTAGAACGGAACGAGCCAGCGAGAGCAAAGAAGAGAGCGGCGAAGAACCATTGGGACCTGGCACAATACAGCATGCCTACGACTAGTTCAACAAGCGAAGGGCTGCCATCAACATCACGGAAGCTCGCCTTTATATGTCAGATATGTGAAGAAAGGCTCGGTATATCCTGCCAGGCGCAGAGTCGCCGGGCTGCTGGGAAGCAGAGACAGCAGAGCAGCGAGGAATGCGAGCGTTGGTGAGCGCATGTGGTGTAAAGTCAGACGATACATCGTAGTCACACTCCCGCTCAAGCAGGCCGCCAAGGATCCACCAAGCAAGACTTGCTCCAGATTGACCGTGTCACTGCCGCTCGAGCTGCCTACTCTGAGCAGACGGAGCAGGTTAGCGCAAGCTCGCATCACCAGCGGCGTGCCAGGCAAGAACGCCCACTCATACTCGTACACATATCCATGTTGCGCGATGTGAGAGAAGTGAAACGAATCCC
This sequence comes from Laetiporus sulphureus 93-53, assembly GCF_001632365.1. Lineage (NCBI taxonomy): Eukaryota > Fungi > Basidiomycota > Agaricomycetes > Polyporales > Laetiporaceae > Laetiporus > Laetiporus sulphureus. Next base: position 211,176 of record NW_024468540.1, read on the forward strand.
ATCGTAGCAGTGGTTCCGCAAGGCGGTACGTCCACCAGGAGCCGGAGGAGTCCAGCAGTGTGCGTGAGGAAGAGTCGAACGTGGGTAATTGGGACGCAATATATGCCAGTCCAGCAGTACATGCCCAGCTCAATATTGACAGAAACCAGAGATTATGTGTGTGTGCCCGATTCTCAGGTGAAACGGCAGACGACATCGAAGTTTATCTGGAGGAACCAGAGTCTGCAGTCAATCTCACGGGCAATGCGGACATGGGCGCCTCGCAGGAGCGCGTTCGTCACGATTCACGTGGTGTGTGACATGATGCATGGATGCCATCACTTGCCAAGTCAGTGGCCTCTCAAGATCTCATGTTTCAGCATGCCGCAACGGTTCTGAGTCTCGCTTGATGTGCCGTCTCAGGAAAATGATAGATTATGTGTTCCAAATGACAATCCAGGTACCACGGCATATAATCTGAACTAATGGTACATTGCGAGAATACAACACTGATTATGTCCTCCACGGACCAACCGTGACTGTTCACCGGAAGATGGTCATCATTGGCAGCATCCGAACTACATATTCGACTTAGACATCGCAGACACGCCCTCGCCGTCTTCTGGACAAGGAATTGTAATGTAGCCATAGATTGCTGTGGTGGGTTGTCATCTCATTTAATCAGTCTCAGAGATGCTGCATGACGATGTGTCAGCAATGACTGCGAGAGCTTCATATAGATGAATTGCTTCTATGAATGCAAATGCATTGAATTGACACGTTCCATGGCATGTCTGGGCTGTGCATCTCACAATTTTTTTTCCTTTCTTTTGATGCACGTATCTGAACATGACGAACGGCTGTCAGTGCCGTGTCGTCCCGCATCCCTTGTTCAGGGATTCATCGGACGGCAGCGTGCGCCCTCGTGCACGCAAGTTGTACCGCAGCACGGATCTCCTGCCGGAAGATAAGTTTTCGTCGCTTGCTGCCTGAATCCTCGCTTCGGTGTGGCTTTGACCAATGACCATGTTGATGTGATTCTCGAGGTGTGTCAGATCTTGATATCCGCGGAATGTCTCAGAATGGCTAGTTGAATGGGTATGCTTTCCCCAACCCGACTATGAGGAATGTAAGAACTGGTAGCGCGACGCACGCTGAAGGCGCATTTATCTTGCGCCGAGAGTTTGTCCAGATCTCAGGGTACAAGATAAGGGTGGTGGCATTCACCCGAAAGGCGGCGGACTTTGAACGGCTGTCGGAGTGGCGCAATCGCCCGCAGCGGGATAGATAGTCTCACACCCTCGCGTTCATACGTGTGCACTTAAGTAATGAAAAATGAAGTAACCCGCTGACAAGAAAGTCATCGATTTGATGGGCGTACAACGGTGGCGCTGGCAACGATGGATCGCCAAAGCTAGGCACGTGACCGCGTTTGTGTCCACGTGGACGCGAGCGTGTGGCGTTTCACTCCGCGATGCCCTGCGCGCCCACAAACACAAATCCTCCCAAACAACTTCGTCTCCCGCTTCCTGTTCTTTCTGCCGTAGTAGCGTGCCACTAGTCGCTGATTGCCATCCGATACAATAAAATTGCAGCTGAAGTAAGGGTCTGAGTCGGAATTCGTCGGAGGTGGATCGTGGCTGGTCTCTCCTTCGTACCTCCAGTGGACGTTTTAAGACGAGCCGACCGCGTCGAGGTAAGCAGCGCTCTTTTTTTTCTTTCCCTTGCGTCTCTCATGGCAAGCCTCATCTCATCGACTTCACCGATAGCCAAAAAGGTCACTGGATCCTACCCATTCAGAGTGAACAAGCAGCAGCCTATACAGAAGATACGGTTGGACTACAAGATGGACTCTGAGGGCAAATTGTGTTTCAAGGACGGGAAGGAGTTTCGCGAAATCTTCGACATAACGTCGAGCTCGAAGAAGCCGCCAAATGGCTCTGGCAGGAAGCCAGTCCGCCGAGACATGTTCAAGAAGGTATATCCTCCTAGAGTACGTGGCGCCACATGTTCATCCATTGTCGCGGCTCACACGCCCTTTTCTTCCTCAGCAGGCCGGTGACGCGACAGTCGAACAGAGTTGGCGAGAGAGGCAGATGTATCAAGCATTCGTTAGTCACTCATTCATCTGTTTTTGATAACTGTTGACACATTTGTGCAGATTGACGTGGTAGCAGACAACAAGCTCTGTCCGGGATACAAGTTCACATCGCCCGCGGACAAGGGCGACAAGGACGACGACACGAAGCAGAGAGTCGACGTGGCGATGTTCAAGGAGGTGGCCCCGACAGACGGCGCGCCACACTGGGGTGATCAAGCGCTGTGGGTCGAATTCAAGAGAGATGGCGCCGCTGATCCATTCAAAGACAACGAGCTGGCGGCCAATAAGTTGAAACGTTCGGACACGTGGGCACAGCTCATCACGTACGCCGCGAGAGTCTTCGAGACCCAACACCGGACCCATCTCTATTCCATCCTCATTTGTGGTCGCACCGCCTACATCATGCGTTGGGACCGATCCGGTGTGATCGTGACGAAGGGCTTCAATTACATTACGAAAGCCGAGCTGCTTGCCGATTTCCTCATCTCATTCGCTGGCATGAGTCCTGCACAGCAAGGCTACGACACTACTGCTGAGCTAGTCGAGCCGGGCTCCGCGGACTACGAGCTGATGGACAACGCTGTGACCGATTGCCAGCTCACGGCGCAATATGTGAAGGACTACTTCATTGAGTCGTTGGCTGACGACGCTCCCCGCTGGAGATTGAAGGTGGAAGGCTATATCCGACCCTTCCTGGTTGGCAAGCCTCATTTCAGATCATGGGGAGTGTTTGGCCGTGGCACGAAGGGCTTCGTGGCATACGAGGCTGTAGAGAGGAAGTTCTGCTGGCTGAAGGATACGTGGCGCATCGACCTCCTCGGGATGGAGAAAGAAGGGACCATCATCATAGAGCTCGAGAAGGAGGGCGTCGTCAACATCCCCAGCGTTCTCTGTCACGGGGATGTCCTGCACGAAGTCGGAGATGAGCTCGTGGCGCAATCCACCCTTGCACAAAAATATCTTGAAGACATGCGCGAGGATGCACTCAACGTGGATAACACGAAGAAAGCCGAGACGAAGGGGCGGCCAGGGCGGCCTGCCTCAAGAAAGGCTCAGCGCAATTCGAAAATTTCCCAGCGCGGTGCGAAGCAGAATCAGGCGTATAACCAGGTAGCTGAAGCAAGCTCGTCGCGTCAAGTCACAGTACGTCTATCCGTGTGACTGCTTTCCATCCTCTGATGCACCTTTCGAAAGAGCATTGACAATGAATTTCCGCAAAGCGACGAGCAACAAGAAGTTGCTGGAAAATCTAGCAGCAGCGAGCAGGGTGAGGAGAACGGAGGGAGCACATCAGTTGCTGTTCAGACCTCGATGGGAGAGGTGCGTTGTAAACACTAACGTTATGCGCCGATAGTAACGTCCGTTGTAGCAACAAGCGCGACCGGGTTCGTCGCTGCATGCACATGATGCCGCACATGTCGGAAACTCTATAGCGGAGGAGAACGTGAATTCGTCGGCGACGACAGAACAGGAAGCAGCTCAGCCTTCAACTTCAGGCCAACAGCACGTCACGGAAGAGCAGGACGACAGCGCCAATCACGCCGGTCCCCAGATTCCTATCAGGAAGTATACACACTATCGGCTCGTTGAGAACGAGGTCGGAATGCGCCTGGAACATTTTAGGAGCGGTGTGGAACTGGTATCTGCAACATGTGATGCCCTGATAGGTGATGTGATTGCTTCGGATGCTCTATCTCATACACTAAAGCTCCTGCTTCAGCTCATTCGCAGGCTTTCGAGAAAGCGTCTCGTATTCATCGAGACGTCAGCTCCAACAATATCGTCATCGTCTTGGATCCAGGAAACGAAGATGAGACCCAGGGTCTGCTCTGCGACTGGGAATTTTCAAAGCTCGTGGCAACTGACCCGGCCGTGGAACGGCAGAGGCAGATTAACCGTACGGTAAGTAATTTATTCCTTCGGTGGCGTATACGACTGTCTCATCCTACTGATCTCAGGGTACATGGCAATTTCAATCCGCCATGGTCCTCCTCCAACCGGCTAAAGCCGTTGAGGTCGCTGACGAGCTGGAGGCCTTCTACTATGTCCTGCTTTATAACGCGCTCCGATATCTCCACAACACCTGCTCTGATCTCCCTGAATTGATGTCTGGCCTCTTCGATCTGGCGGTGTTTTCTAACAATGATTATTGGTGTCCAACACACAAGTACCTCACTGTTACCAGCGGCCAACTTAAGTGGTTGGCTCAGAAGATTTATTTTCTCCCTGCCAAGCTTCCCACTGGTACTCAAGTTGACGTAGATGCACTTTCAAACGAGCATCCGCTAAATGGCATTCTATCTACGCTGCTGGACTGGTTCAAGGCGCGTTACGTTGTCGCGGATGCTGACGGCAAACTCAATCCGCCGAACTATCTGAGGCGTGCCGCTGCAAAAGCATCACATCCAGCACCATCCCTCGCCCCTGAGAATGATGGCGATCAGGCTCAGAAGGTTCAAGTAGCTGCAAACCTTCAGGCCAAATGGAGGCGGGTGGCCACACAAAGCGACCTTATTGCTCAGAACGAAGCAGCCCAGAAGAGGATAAAGGCTAACACAATTGTCGAACAGCGGGATCTGGCGCGCAACTTGGAGACACACGAAGCGATGATCAGTCTGCTCATCAATACTATGGCGCACAAAGATTGGCCAACGAAGGACAGAGCGGGCGACCAACTACCAGGTCACAGTCACGGGAAGGTGATTCTGCACGAGGAGACGAGCCATGAGCCCGCGCCTGATCCGGACGCCATTGCTACGCGCACTCGTCAGCGGAAGCGCAGTGCCCATGCGAGCGTGGACGATAACAGCTTTGATGAAACCGACGAACGTCCAGCGAAACGTCGAACAAAAATACCTGCTCCACAGTTTACTCGCGCATCGAGCTCTCGCGGCACCAAGCGCGGAGCTTCAGACGACGACGGCTCTGATGGTCCTTTGGAACCGCCAGCGAAACGTGCGCGGACGTCGCGCACCACTGCTCCGGCGAGCCAGTTGCGAAATGCGCCAGCCGCGTCGGGATCTCGCACCAACCGCCCTCGTCCCGCATCCAAGCCTTCATCGCGGACTCGCAAGGCTGATATATCCATGCCACCTCCCCCTGTGCCGGCTGACAGCCGCGGCAGCGCGAATGCTCCGGCTGCATCTCGCTCACGTTCGAGTCGCTCTCAGGCCGTCCAAGGCCATTCGCCTACCAATGAGGCTGCTGATGTGGCCATAACTGGCGCGAGGAGGTCCGGGCGATTGTCGGCGAAGGACAAGGGTAAGGCGCGGGCATACTAACCGTGACTACCCTACCTAGTTCATAGTATCGTTCGGCTTGGAACCTGGTGGAGTTTATTGTTATACATATGCTCACCGCTATTCACTTCACATGTATGCTATTTGTCTCTCATCACCATCATCTGATCACCACAATTGTAGCAATAGAGGGTATCTGTCATGGGACTCTAGCACGAATCGGACTCTTGTTCGCTCATGGCTTCCAATTCTGCTGAATAGTTCCAAACCTGTATCGTTGTTGCAATCATAGACTCTAGTTGATCATGACCCTTTGGACGTTATGGGCTCTTGTCGTGCGTGCTGTCATCGACAGCGAAAGCGTAACCGTTCTTATGCCACGTTCAACTCGTCCGAGAGAGAAAGGTCCTGGCTAAAGCCTCCAAAGATGCGCAGTACTCAGTACTCAGTACTCAATATTCAATATTCAATAGCCGACGTGCATAAGCTTTATGATTCCTCACAAGACCCATGGAGACCACGCTACACCTATATGCAACACTTAGGTACGAAATCGATATTCTCCGAGTAGCAGACGATGACGACTATCGAAGTTGCACGCACTAAGGATACTCTACTTCCAACAGAGCACTGCATCATGGTATATGTGATGGCCTTCTCTTGCGTGCCTGCGCAAAAAATAAAGCCATTTAGGACTCGATGAATTCCACTGGCTCCCGTCATGAGGTGAGCTTCCCCGCGAATCCCCACGGTCTGCAAGGAATTTAGTAGTGAAACTACGCAGATCGCGCGAGTGTCGGGCTTGGGTAACGGACGCTCTTGCTCAAGTCCTCCTTAAGGTCGGCATGTCGGGCAATCTTTTGCACGTGGGGCCCCGAGTACGGATCACTGATGTGAAACCCAGGACGGGGATAGCTAGGCCGGCATGGATTCCCACGTCGAGTTATATAACACTACTGTAGACGCATGACAGGAGTAATTTCTGACTGGCCGGCACGATACTTCGTGGAGCCACAATAGAGACGACAATGGGTTTCCTCGCGTTCGCACTGGGCTGTTTGGCGACGCTTCCTTTGGCGGCACCTTTCACTATCCCGTCGCCCTCCTCGATCAACAGTAGTATCACTCTTCTCTATTACGATGATGTCGATGGTAAGTGCATGAGCTAACAGTGTCAAGCAATGCTAACTCAGATGCTTCCAGTGTACACTGCTTCAGAGCACAGGAGCGTTCTGCTTCTCTCGCCAATGTCTCAGTCAGACGCAGTGACAGCGTGCGCCGGTCTGGCCGAAACTTTGCTGCCTATCAAAGACGCCTTCTTTGCGACCGAGCTCGTGCCCTTGCTGCAATACCAGGTATAATGGCGAAGAGCAGCTGTACTGGGTTGAATCTGCTGGAGAGACCTGCCAAGCTGTGGACAGCTTGGGGCTCGTGTCCACAGTTTCTTGCGACTCAAAACACCCGATACTCTGCAGTCAAAGTGCAGCATATGGCGCCTCTGCCGCTGCTAACAACTCTATCATCGTATACGCAGATGACCTGACGGTCATTGGGTGAGTGAAAGCCCTACAACTCAAAGCAAGTTCTAACTCGCCTTGACAATCACAGATACCGTGATCAGCTCTCATTCCGCTTTGAGGGCATACCTTATGCCGATCATCCGGAGCGATTCACCTATCCAACGGCATATACAGGGTCAAAGACGTTAAACGCAACGGCCTTTGGATCGGAGTGCGTTCAGGCTGGAGTTCCTTCCGGCAGTGAGGACTGTCTCTTCCTCAACATCTGGACTCCGTATATCCCACTTGACGGGTCAACGCATCAGCGGAGAGCTTGAAGCCCGTCATGTTCTGGATCCATGGAGGGGCGTTCATCGGTGGCACCGGATCCGACCCGATGTACGCGGGGAGCAACATGGCAGCCCGCGGCGACGTCGTGCTCGTGACCATCATTTACCGTCTATCCATCCTCGATTTCCTTGCTCTCGACGACGGGGTGACGAATGGCAACTTTGGCATCGCGGACCAGGTCGCAGCGCTCGATAGGGTGAGGGAGTACATCACCGCGTTCGGTGGCGACCCGGATCGCATCACCATCTTTGGCCAATCGGCAGGCGCAGCCTCTGTCCTCGCGCTGCTAGCATCACCGCCTGCTATTGGCAAGTATGCAGCGGTAGTTTCGATGAGCAACCTTGCTGGTTCCGATTATGCTACGAGGCATTCTCTGTACTACACCATCTCTGAGGAAGTGAGCGAAGTTGTGTATGGGATCCTGGAAGAGACCGGCTGCACTACCGACAATGCATTGGAGTCCCTCAGAGCCTATGATGCGTACGACCTCGTTAGTCTGAGCAACGTAGCTCGGTACGTCAAGTTGGGTTCCTGGAAGGCTGTGGAATACTCACAGATGAATGTTGTAGATTCATAGTAGTTGAGGGCACGTACGTCACGCACACTGAGCTGCCACTTAACGGATCAGGGACCGTCGCTAATGTCCATGCGATGATGGGACATATGCGTGACGATGGCGCAGCATTTATTGGTTATCCGGTACGTCGAGCTGCTTCCACTGCTTGACGCATGCTAACGATAGCTATCCAGACCACCACCAATTTGACATCGGCTTTACTTGCGCAGGATCTCCCGACCACCGTTGTGAATGATATGCTCTTCGAGGTGCCGACTGGACCGAACGCGACGTACAATATTTTCAATGTTACAGCACGCGTCGCAACAGACGTCGAGTTCCGCTGCCTCGAGCAAGCCACGTTCTGCGATACAGCATGACCTGTTCCAGAGCGTGTGGTTCTATCAGTTCAATCGGAGTTATCAGACGCCTGAATTCGAACCAAACTATCCCGTTTGCCACGCGCCAATCACGGCCGAGTACCCATATGGCGATCCGTCCATGGAATACTTTAAGTACGTCAGCATTCGCTGCGTGAGATACACATCAAATGATCTTTGGCATCAGTTATGCATCCCAGGTGTCACGCAGGTGAACTCTACTACGTCTTCGGGACCTTGCCGACTACATTGCCATACCGCGATGACCAAGATCTGCCGTTCATGCAGCGGACGCTCGACATCTGGACCACGTCCGCACGCACGTACAACCCGAACCCCGATTCAGGCTACCTTACCGCGCGCTGTTACAACGGCACGCTGGCACGGCTCGCGGAGCAGAGCACCTGGGAGCCTGTCACGACGCAAACATTGACAAGCGCGCCTCTGCGGACGCTGCAGTGGGACGGTTTCATGGGTCCTTTTGCGGAGCAGGAGCAATGCGACTTCCTCAGCTATCCGTTGGACTATTTCGGATAAAGAGGAGGGACAGTCTTCAGAAGCCATGATATGAGCATGCGCGTGGAGTTATTCGTGGTTCAGAAGACACGCTGATTTCATTGGTTGCATCGATTGGATCGTGAAGCATCGCGTGGTTGGTGTCATCTTCGCTCGTGTGAGGGTTCCGCGGAGGCATCTTTTCCTGTGCCGAGCGATGAATGCGGGCAATGTCACTGCGGTGCCGACACTGAGCTCTCGAGCAGCTCCGCGAAGAGTCCCGGGACTTAGGGCGACTTCCGGGAAATTTTGTAGGATGAAGGAGACGGACTCGTCGAACAGTGTCATTGTGGCGCAAACAGTGGCATGCATACGCGGCTATCGCACATCATTATGTGAGTGGTTCCGTCCTCATCCTCAACTCAACAGTGCATATCGCCGTACTCATACATGTCGTCACAGTGTCCTTGAGTATTGGCTGATCCGAGGTCTCTGTTGGCAGCCACGAATCGAAGGCCTCGTGCGTGCAAGGCAGTTCATCGGACCTCTGTCAGGGAGTCGACCCATTCTCGTTCAAGTGCGTAATTTTCGCCGCCATATGGTGATGCTTCTGTACCTTCATGCATGATGCATGCTGACCTCTGGCACAAGAGACAGTCGTTAGCTCATGTCGAATTACTTGGCTCCAACTTTTGCGGCTCGCTCATATTCAGATGAGCTATGTTCTTGGTTTCCTGCGCAAGAGGTTCCGATAACGTGGAACGACGTGCGACCTGACATCGTACTACGTGCTACTTGTACTCTTGGCAGTCCATGACACATCCATGTCCGTCCTTCCACCAAGTATATCAGCAAACGAGTTGCTCACTCAAGTCGCAGCGTCACAGTGCCTTAGCTCGCGTCTCAGCCCACCGCAGCGTGTTCTTACGAACTGCCACTGAGCTCATGGGACATGTGGTGTACCTTAAATAGCATCCTGATCTTCACCATTGATTTCAAACAACATCGGAAGATCATCGAAAAAATCCTCAAATAAGAGGCCCGCCGTGATTTGGGGAAACATCGGGACGCGCTTTCCAAGACGCAAGCTTAAGCTCGTTATTATCAAGTTTTGAAGATTGGTACACGAAGATTGACATTACAGAGCTCTTCAATGCAGAATTAATAGCTACAAGTTGTCCGAAGGCTACATCGACGGCATGTAGTAGGCTGGAAATGATATGATACATGTGATCTATTGATATCGGGACGGCGGTTCTAATCGATCATTTGTTTCCCGATTCTTTGAGGTCGCCTCCTCCAGTCAAGTCTCCCCAGACCAACTCGACCCAATTCACGCAAGACCTGAGCCTCACTAACGATTCCCCTACGGCTTTGACGAGTACTTCATCATCGAAGCCTTTCACAGCCAACATGGGTTCCTTGACCTTATCATTCAATAGCTGTGTTCCCTCCTCGTGCTCGAGTTCCATCATGAGCCTCGGTCTCTTTCCTGGACGTTCGCGTCCCGCCTGTAACTTCTCAGGTAGGTGCGGACCATAAGCAGCGGGCGACTCCGTTTCAAAAGGGAGAGCCAAACGAACTGCTACTGCCTGGAGGAGTCGTTTCTGCAGCAGCAGGAACACGGGGTCGTGAGGCTGCAACGTGCGATCCACCGCTGCACGCAGCTTCGCCTCCTCCTCGGCATCCAGAGTTTCTCCCGCGCGGAGCAACTGCCGGCGCACTCGAAGGACCTCGTCGGAGAGGTTGATAATCTTCGTCTCGCCCGATCCGGACTCCTCATCGACCTCCGCCTTCAACAGCGCCCAAGTACGCTCCATAAAGCTTCCTCCAGCTGCATCGAGGCCATTCGACTGTGCCGAAGCCGTTAGTGTGGGCGTTGACGGCAAGCGCACTAAGGAACGTAGAGACGCGGCGATGACGAGCGCTTGCAGGTAATTCTGCACGTATAGCAATGCTGGACATATAAAGAAGAAAGGAGGCGGGAGCACGTTTCCGTGAGGAGGAGCTAGCTCTATCTCTGGGGGTGAATCATCTGAGATCGTTACTGTAGGGAGTGGGCACGAGACAGGAATTGTCGATCCAATCGCCTGCATCAGACAATGAACCCATCGGTGGCGGGCACTATGGTCCGTTGGGACTCCGTCAGGTACCTCGGTCCCCTGCAACCACTCTCGCCAGAGCTGCTCCACACGTGCTGGCTTCCACAGCTGGAGAGTCAGTTCCCTTTCTCGCTCCTTCGCCTGAGTGGTAATGACAGCTCTAAGCTGCTGTTCGCCCATTGTGCCCAATACGAACTGGGACAGATCGTCCTTCATCGTCTCCGCTACCTTGAGAATCGATCGCACAGTATCCACAACCAGCCTCGCGATGTCCGTGGCCGGCGCTACGGAAGACAGATCGTCTATAGCGCGGATCAGTGCGTCAATATCGCTATCCCGGGCAGGCGCGCAGCGTTCACGCAGGCATACGAGTACCTCGCGGAGGTGCGTAACAGCGGTGCGGAGGGGAGAGGATGTCGGTGATAGCGGCGAGGAAAGCGTGACCAGGAGGGGATGGTGGGCCGGCAGTAGGGGCTTTAGCGCAGCATACAGATCTTCATACAGCTTCTTCAGACGCGGCAGCTGGATAGCAGGCGTGGGCGTAGATAGAGACTCGTACGCCTATTCGGCAAGCTTCAAGACCCTGATGAAGAACAGGAGATTACTGCGCACCTCGTCCCAGAACGCCTTGTGCACGAGGCTCTCAACGCGCTCCTTCAGACTCGGTAGCTCTCCTTCGTGGTGAGGCTCGATATGCGGTCGGGACATGACAGATAGGAGAGACTTTCCAGGAGGCAGTACACTCTCCGGCTTGAGCACAAGTAAGTGAAGGAAGTAGGTGTGGTTGAGGACTTCTACGAGTTCAATAGGGAGAACAGTCGGATTCATCAAGGATACGGGAAGTAATGGGGTGGACAGCGGCGGTGGCATCACTACGGAGATGTCCCGGCGAGGTTCATATTCTCTTTTATTCGATCCTGCTGGGGAGGACTGCTTGTTAGAAATGCTTGAAGCACGAGATCTGTCTGCCATCAATGTCTTCCGTACATCCTCCAACATTTCCTCGTTCTCTGGAGTTACTTCCCACAATCCTCCAGCAGACAACTTGCCGAAGTCATTCTGGATAATTTCCCAATTGCTAGAACGATACGCGTCCTTTCCGTTGTCGACCTGCGTTAGATGCGAGATTGCTTCCTGCAGAGATACACTATCGGGGTGGTCGCTCAGTTTCTGCTGCAACACAGAGAGTAAATGTTCCATTTGAACAATCAGCGCAGACAGGCCGCGAAAAAGTAGAAGTAGAACAAACCCAGAGAGAGCAGGGATGGAAGTGGACAAGGCCAAGGATTAGCCCATGCTCAATGCCGATAACATCATAGGACACGAGCGCTGCAATCTTGTCTAAGCGCCTAGGCCACAGAATTATAATCACTGCTTGAAGGATTTCAAGCGTGTGCATGCATGTTAATGACGGTAAGACTATATTGCACATAGTGCAGACACAATATACTCTGCTGCGAGGCTATCCTAATACTTGAAAGTGAGTTACCATGGGCTCAACCCGGTTATGGTACCCATTCATAATGGCGACCGGAAGTACATCCGTGTCCACAGACGGCGCGAGGAATTATATCAATGACGAGCATTCATGAATCTCCAGGCGAGAAAGCCCTTCATACAGCCGCTGATCGGAGGGACACTAGTCGCGTTCGCGGAGACCGTCACCATCTTGCCATTCTGATTCCTGGGGGCAGGTCGGCATACCGACGCCATCATATGTGCCATCCACCATTGTATTAGGTTCGAACTGCGGTCCTGTTCCGCGGAAGCAGGTTCGCTATGGATATTCAGCATCCCAGGGAGCATGCCAGCTATCTATGCGATCAGAGGCAGCGAGATCGACATCAGAGCCCTTCGTGAAACGTTCTTACGGGGACATTGCGTGAATGGGCGGTGCTTGAACGTACGAGATTCTGTAAGCACGTAGGCGCATGCGTACCTTCTGTGCGATGGATAGATGCAAGAGACAGTGGCATCTGATCTGAGCCTCCCTCGTCTGAGACGTAGCTTTCATTTTAACTGCTCTCACATGCCGTCGGTCCGTGCGACCAGAAATGTGTGTCTCCTTCTGAATGACATTAGTCCTCAATCCATTATATTACATTCATGACTCACCTATGGGCGGTGAATATTGTAATTGCATCGGTCTTTCCGCCACCGGGTTCCCGTTTGGGCCTCGTAAGCAGGAGACAAGAAGTACGGCATTCACAGTGGTATGAAATATGCTGCAATGTCTGTCGGTCAGGGAATGCTGGAAGCAAATTACTAAGGTGACTTTGACTGAGGATGGGAATATCAGACCATCTGATAAGCCAGTGTCGGTGTGGCAGAGGCTACTGAGGTGCAATTGAGGCTATATTTGCACGGCTAGCTGCCGCCACAATCAGCGCCCAGCGAAGTCAATGTATGGGCACCGCAGCGTGACTGATACTTCAGGAGGAGACTTGCACCCGACATTGTGGCTCGCAGCAGGGCGTTGAGTTTAGGGCGACCCCGAGTGATATCACAGAGATGATAGTGCCACCCCACCCGTGGCGAAAGCCATTTGCGCTCCATGTGGCACTCAATGTGGTCTGAATGGTGTATTGCTGACTTTTCCAAACGCTGGGTACGTCCTAGTGCCCCTGGTGTTGGCTGTCTTCACACGGACCTTAAGGTACGTTCTATTGCAGTACGATAGCTTGCTTCAAGTAGCACAGGTTGGTGTTCCCCGCGTATGAAAGTTGCAAGATGACGGTTGCATAGCGCAGCCTCGGCCCTCGAGCAGGAGCATTCTAACGTCAAAGTTGAGCGTTAAGGAGCGGATTCTGTGTCCAACGAGTGATATATGCCATTAGTTGCCTATAGAATTAATGGGTATGATTGTACTCATAAATACAGCATCAAACCTTCCCAGAGTCCTGTAGTGCTTCGTAATATCATGATTGCGCTTTGCCGTGCTCCCAAGTGCCGAATTCGTCAGTGTATGCGGGCGCGCTGTCCGGCCGCGCGAGGGTGGCGTCGGAGGATGTTGATTCACGATGCCCCTCCTCGCCCTCCTCTCTATCTGGTAGCATGTGCTCCTCCTCGCCATCGCCCCCGACCTTTGGCTTGGTACTACTGACCCTGCGCCGTACCGGCAACGGGCTTCGTGAGCGCGGGCCATCTTCCTCGTCCTCGGCTTCCTCGGCATCGCCGATCTGCCACATCATGTCGGCTTCCCCATCTCCTTCCTCGATGTCATGAAGAGCCTCCTGTTCGTCATCTCCTTCACCATTGCCCTTCCTGCCCGTTCCTATCCGTGGCAACGCCATGGTACTCGGATTTTCTGAGTGTAACGGCTTCTTCTCAGGCTTCTTGTATGTGAGTAGCACGACACCTGAGACAAGGGTGATCATAGACACGAAGATAAGGAAGAGAGTCCATGACTGGTACGCGTCCACCTCGTTGTTGAATATCTGCAGGGAAGGAAATCAGCAACACGTGCCAAAGGATGAATAGCCTACTGACCAATGAGTCGAGGAAGCTGAGAAACACATCAACGTAGGCTCCACATGTTTAATAGGGAATGAGCGTACCCAGTGCCTGTGTAGACGCCATAGAAAACCGGCACAACCAACGTTGAATCATATACTTTGAGACCACGGTTAAGACAGACAATTTGCGACACAGCTGTCACGGCAAGAAGAATAAAGGTAAATATGCTTGATGCTTGTCCGAACTGGTTGCCAGTATTCTCGTGAGACACAGTGCTTGTTATCAGCTTGACCCTATACAGCGATGAGCTGTTGCCTCCTATTCTGCATGACATGGAACTTACGCAGCCTTAGCAAATACCAAACAGCCACCGGCCAAGCCGCCACCGCAGCACGCCCATCCAATACCCAGCGTCCACGCCAACCTCTTGTCATCTTGTGAGGCGGTCCATAACTCAAGCTTCTCCTTCAGCCATATCATCACAGCATCCAACGTAGCAACGACTGTTCCCATGATGCCGACAGAGGGCAGAGTTTCCCGCCGCGCGCCCATGCCGGAAAATGGCGCTGCCGTCAGGTCTCCTCTAGCGTTCAAAACCTGCTCCAATTGTGAGACGAAGAAGAAGAGCAGGATGAGCGCGAAGGCCATGAAGAAGAAGAATGCCAGCCAGTTTCCACGGGTCCACAGAAATGTGAGATGTTGTGCGTTTGTCTCTGTGCCTAAGCCACTGTTGATAGAGCCAAAGGCTACGATCCCAACTACGCCGAATATGACAATGATAGTACCCTGTGAGATGATGAATCAACGGTCCTCTGCGATGGCAAGACAAAGAGACGAACGTAGATGTCATAGGTCGTCACTGGTGTGTCCACGAGGAACTTGGCGAATAGGAAATTGAAGATGAGCGACGTAGATCCAAGGGGAGCGACGTATTCTGCAAGAGTTCAGTCCATAACCTACACAGTACGTCCAGCAGTATCACGAACCTGCCCGCATGTACTCGAGCGCAAGAGTACTGCCTATGAGCTGTGACAGACTGCAATGAATGACGGTTACTGGAAGGCCAGATTAGCGAGCGGTATCTCTCACATGTACAGCAGCATGCCCAGTAACCAAAGTGGCCGTAACCAGTCCCTTCTCCGCTGAGCTTTAGGCATTGCGCTGGTGCGGACCTGTTCGAGTCTCGGTCGTAAGGTCAGTGATATGATGCCTGCTATGAGCACCCACATGATCCAGTTTCGTCAAATTGAGGCCAGCAGCGTTGAGTATGGACGCTAGGAGAATGATGGCAAGTCCGATGATGAATGCGACCACTGGGCTGGCATGCGAAGGTGGTGGTGGCTCATTCGGAATGACTTCCTCCAGAGCAGAGGAATTAAATGAATCTAGTTCAGCAGAAGAGTTCATCTGAGCGTATTACTCTCCAGCTCGGCACTGATGATGAGCAGAGCCTGACCCGCAGAGAACCGCTACTAAGAAACCGGTAGCGTAGACGTCGGACGCTTACCCAGCCGGCCGGATTGGGTTAATTACGCGGCAACAACTTATTTAATTATTTTAGATAGCAACTTATATGAACCAACATGCCACTGGCATTCAGGGTTCCCTACTCTCTGCTTAACCAACCATGGAGCAGCACAAAGACTACGATGAGCTGATTTCAGACATCGATGATGATACTGATGAGAACCTGTTTCACATCGGAGACCGCCTGGATCCCCCGGAGGCTCGTCTATATTCAACGCAGCAACTGCACAGTAAGTTTTATTGAATGTCATTATGAAGTAGCCTGATTGACTTTCGTGTAGCCTTGATTCACGAAGGAGTGATTGACCTTGCGCCACCTTACCAGCGCGGTATGTCACACAAGTCTCCCCGAGCGCAGTATCCTAAAGGCGTTGCCGTCTCCTAAGATATTGTCTGGACCGAACCCAAGCAGATGAAACTTCTTGACTCAATCTATCGCAATTTTTATGTTCCTCCAGTAGTGTTCGCGGTGGTAATCGAAGATGGAGAACAAGTCAGGAGATGCGTAGATGGGAAGCAAAGGTTGACATCGATTCAGAAATTCTTTGATGGGCAGGTGAGCCACTCCTCATACTTCGCCTCGAGGCGTACACACTTCGGCTGCGAGGGTTTTCGTTATAACGATTGTTATAAGAGTATCCTTTTACCCGTTAATGTAAATCCTATAAGGCGTGGCTGTTGAAGGAAGGAGGATTTCAAAGAGAACAGGCTTTGTTCCGTCTGGTGTAAAGAAATCAGAATGCTAACTCTCATATCACTGTTTTAAGATTCCCTGTATGTGGCTTGTCTTGGTGCAACAATCGCGATTTGTTGACGCAAACACCAGATAAGGATCCTATAACGAAGAAAAGCTGGTGGTACACTCGTGCCGAATCTCAAAAAGGATCACGATTCGAGGTGCCAGAACAGTGGAAACGGGATTTTGCGTCGAAGCAGATAACATGCGGTGCGTCGCTCGATCAGAATGGTTGACACAGTTACTGAGATTTCGACAGTGGAGTACAAGAACCTACCGCGAGGCTTCGAGCGCGACATCTTCCAACGAGTGCAGCTGGGAATGCCTCTCACAGCAGCTGGTGCGCCATCTGGGATGATGCTTTTCTTGTCGTTCTCGTGCTGATATCGTCGATGCAGAGAAACTGCAAGCCATCGCGTCTCCCTGGGCAGACTGGATATCTGATCTCGACGCGCAATTTATAAGTAACGATGACGGCCTGACGACCAAGATCGACGTAGACATGAAAAGAGGGCGAGACTTCCAGAGCCTTGCACAGCTTGTCTACTGCTGTGATAACTATCCGGAGCACTCCACTCCGACTGCACAGAAAATGGAGCAATGGGTGTCGCGTGCAGAAGCGCCCTCTCCAGCGTTCAAGACAGCGATCGGAAACGTGCTGACCAAATTCTGGTACCTGGCCGATTCACCGGACTACAACCACGCATTCAAGAACATTCACAAGAGAGTGGCACCAATTGAATTCGTCTTCATCGGTGGGTCTTATTCCGAACCTAAGCTAGCGATGGCTGAACAGGGCCATCGCAGGTGTTCTTCTTTTCGCGCTGCGCGATCTCGGGGAAAGCAAGTCCGCAGATCGTGTTCGCGCACAGGAACTGTACAACATGCGCACGCACATCCGAAATCGCTATGCGGATGTCCGGTCGCGCAGTGACATTATCCGGGCCTTGTGGGAGTTCGTTCAAGAGCTTGTTGAACGCACCGATGCAGAGGATGTGCACAAAAAGAGCAAGAAGAAGAAGAGAAAGGATCATATGGATGTTGACGAGGATCATCACAGCTCGGCCAAACGTCCGAAGGGCAAGGCTGCACAATGGTAGCGCTCTTCGCGTAAAGTACCCTTTTGGATGCCCTTTTGCCGATAAAGAGTCCGTATGTTCGCATTCTTTTCTGAGCAACAATTTTTCAAAATCACCCGTTACCTCGCTCGTATCATACCATCTGTAAAAGTTGTGCACCACCGGAGCTGGCGCATTCTACCCGTTGTACTTTGCTCGCGCTGTGTACCATACACCATCCGCATCTGTCACTGCCCTAGCGAACTGAAGTAGGAGCTTGTCTCGTTCCTTCGAGTCCACCACTATGTCTGTGAGGAAGGGCGCGATCTCGTTTGCTTTCCATCGCGAGCGAGTAAGGAAGAGATCGATGAAGCGCGCTGCGGGATCGACGGGGAGTTCAGAGGAGGGGAAATATGTGAGCATCATCACGGGAACGTTCTTCAGCATGTCCATACTCGATAGATAGTTTCCCTGTGGATGGGGATTAGTGATGTACGACGTGATGCGTGTTGAGTGATGCGTTCACCGAGAGTAGGTCGAGCGAGATGGAGGCCTCGAACGTGTCGCCGACTGCCTTGCCCCACTTTGTCAAGAACTCGCTTCGCGAAATCGGCTCATCCTGGGCATGATAGTAAGACGGTTGTGTAGGAGCAGCTACTTGAGCACTGACTCGGAACGGTCGTAAAATTCCTAGTCCAATCTCCTTAACAACGGCCTGGACGTCCATCTTCCACTTTCCATCCTCGATGTCTCCAAACCAAGATACAACTTGCGTGCAAACATCCTTTCGGATATCGTATTCGTATTCCAGGGCAGACGAGAGCTGTTCCAATGACGCAGCTGCATGTGGTTGTGCCAATGATACGAGATGGGTCAGGAGAAGTTCAAGTACTGTTTTAAGGTATGATGGTGCTACGGGACGGAGATCTCCTGCACAAAGAGGTCATCACTCAAAAATAGCTTTAGTCGTGAGGGAGCGCTTGCCCTGGAGAATCAAAACACGTCTCTTCTTGAGTCCTTCAGCCAATTCAAGGTCGCTCGTCTGAAGAGTCTCTTTAGCCTCATCGTAGGACAATTTCTGTCATTAATCTATCATTAGAAGTTGGTACAATCATTTCAAGCTCCTTACTCACCTGCCCGTTGTTACTGTCGTAACCACTCGTCTCCGCGTCCTCCTCATCCTCCTCATCGTTCTCGTCGTACACTCGACGTTTGAGCAAACTGTCCAACTTGTGGAGTCGAGGGACAGATGGAACAAGTTCTAAAACTTCGTTCAATTGATCGCGTATCTCCACAGTGACCTTGCCATCCTTATCCAGACCAGGAGTGGTCACGAGTACAGAGTTTGATAGAACCACGGAACGAATAGCATACGTCTTATCTGAGGTGCAGAGCACGGCATCCTCGTCTGTGTTTCCCTTTACTGACAAACTGATCTCAGTGTGGAAGACGCCAATTCGCGTTCGACGTGCTGCCTACCTGGAGCCGCCTCCATCAACACACTCCATGAGCTTATATACCTCAGAAGGTAGTTCCATGAGCTTATATTCTCCGAGATCTGTGGTTATCGAGGAGGAAAACCTGAGAGCACATTCAGCCATGACCGGATGGGGAAGATTTCGATACACGGTGGACGTAGCGCAACTGCGTGATTAGAGTCGCGCTTGTCACAGGTCATGTGACCGCGTCTGCGTAACGCAAAGCCTTGAAGTCAATGGCAATTGAGGGCAGCTGCAACTGAAGTTGCAGTGAAATGCCGCCGAGCTTCATCGACATTCTTACCATCAAGAACTCTTGGGATTTATTGCAGTACATAGTTACTTGAAAGACATCCTCATAACCACGTACACATAGTATCAATATTATTTACAAGACGAATGTCAACTGGGTGTCTTGGAACGCTCGCAAGCTTGCACAACATGACATACTGCAATACCGAAAGTTAACTAATACGTGGCAAAGACAAGACCATCTGACTGGGCCACCAAGCGATCGGGTCCATCCATATTTTCTTCCGATCCAATCGCAAATCGGAGGCCTGCGGTGATGTTCACAGTGCCGTTGATCTTCACGTCCCCATATATCAATAGTAGGGGCCCGTGAGAACGGTGGGTGCTGTGAATTGCGCGACGCGAATGGCTCGTGTCATTCATATAGAAGAAGGTGGAGCTCTTTTCTGTGCCGGACGAGGTATTCAGTTTGGCGGGAGCAGGCGGGTCCTCGTAGGATGCTGCGGGATAGACGTGCAAGAACATCGTCATATTCCCTTCCTCTGTACCGAGCTTCGTCTCGTTGAGAATAGCTATATCTCCTACTAGCCATCCAAGGGCCATGTCGATATCCATGACATCAGCATGTACGCCCTTGTGTGGAAGAACCAGATTCCGCTCGTCTGTCGTGTTGATGTTCACAGACAGCGCGCCCATCGTAAAGTTCGATTCCTCGTCGAATTTGAGCTGCATGGCCCCGCCCCCTCGAACCCGAATATCGAGGGAAGAGACGTTCGAAGGGATGTACGCGGTCATGTCGTAGCGCATGCACGAGCCGGTCGAGTTGTCAAACACTGGTGTCCTCAGCAGCATCCGGCTCCGTGTGGCTAGATCTTCAATGCTATCAGAAAGACTGGGATCGTTGAAGGTGACGAGATCGAGGAGAGACAGGTCGTTGGAGCGGAGTGTCGCCTCGTATTTGATTTCGGTGGAGTCAGGAACAGCATTTGCAATCGTGAGGGTACCGACAGCACTGCCTTCGATATCGATGAGATGGCCAAAGACGCCTTCCGTCTGGATTGTGAACGTCGTCTGCGAGTCTTTGTAGACGCGCGACACGTTGGAGCAGCCCAGAGCGGTACTGTACTCCGGCATGCCCTCTGGTACGGTATTGGGGGCACGCTGCATAAGACAGAGATCATCGTTCATAAGACGTCAAGACCACTGCATTAGACCGCTTACCGTCATATACCACCGAGCGGCTTTGTACGACGCTTTCGAAACCCATAACGCGGCCTTGAAGCAGATCATAGCGATGTAAAACAGAACTTTGAAAGGTTCTAGACCAGACTTCGCGAATAGAATGACGGCGCCGAGCAGACAAACGACCCCAAAGACTTTCATCAAGAATCCACATCTGCACCACAAATATATCTACCAGCATGATGCAGTACATGATCGAACTCACCTTCTCCCGCAACAACCGCCGGACGTGTTCTTTCTTCTTGGCCTGACAATAACATCTTCCATGTCCTCGACCACAACCTCAGCGTATGTCGCACCCGGTTCCTTTTCTGTCGTAGCATCAATCGCTCAGCAACCGTATTTATGCTTTGATTGCCAGCGAGACTCACCTTGGCTCCATGATTCTCTCAATCTCAAGGACGACATGGTACTATGTGATTATCAAGCAAGCAAAGATAGCCAACCGCCAGATCGCGTTCACTAGGAAGTTTGAAGCAGAGGGAGTCCGTGATGGTAGTAGTATGCTGGAGAAGCAGTGTCCTTTGATAGCGAGGTCTTAATATCAGCACGCTGAGCATTTCGCACGATGGTAGACTGAGTCATGGTCGGCTCCGCCGTCGCTTGCATGTCTCCCGACCAGCCTCACCCCATCGATCTGTCGGTAATAACTGATTCCATCACGGCATCAGATGTAGCACTGCCCGCCAATTTACTTTGTCTGACAACGGATTGGATCCGAAAGAGACCGGTCGCATGACTAGTGTGTGAGAAAATGTGCTTCCCAAAGCGGTGTAATGAACGCGATGGGCGGATGTACGAGGAAATAAGACGAACGGACTTACTGGGCTCCTTGCGGCCCAGGTGATTCGGACGCGGTCACATGACCTCGTGTAAAGCAAAGGCGGAACGACTCGCGTCCGAGTCACCGAACGGTCGTCGTTGAACCTTTTCAACGTGGAACTGCGCATGAAACCAGGCTAACTATTGGATAAGGAAATAAAAGGGAGTAACACGCGCTGGTAGCCATGTTTAACATTTTCGCTCTCGTCGCAGTCTGCTAGCGTAAGACTAATTTCCACGCCCGGCAGTTTCTCGAGGCGCTACATGAGCGTCACGCTAGCATAAGATTTCGTTTCATCAAGGTCGTACGCCAGCCGTTGCCATCAACAACAGAGTTACATCATTGACTATGATATTCGTAAAGATATCCTCAACGGCTTCACCGCCTCTCACTGCCCAGAGTTGACGTGAGGCCGTAGTGGAGCGGCAACTTGAAACCGTTCTTGACAAAACCACAGAGCTGTGAGTGCATAGGATGGCAACTGAGTGTTATATTTGATTTTTACTATAGGCAGTGCTCGATATCAACAACAGTAGCTCCCTGAGCCGATGTCAAAATGCGGCGCCGCGTTACAGCGACCACAATATTTTGATTGTGGCGAAGATCATAATGATCATTGACAGTGCTGCTCATAAATCAAATATATACATAGCATTCTCGCTCAATCGTCTCCCCATCTTCCTTCCAAGTTTGCAACCTTTCATCCATTGCACGAGTTTCCTTCATATTGAACGTGATCTGCATAGCTGCTGTGATATTTACGAACACGCACGTCTAGAAAGAATGAGCGAAGAAAACAATGGGACCGTCGGACTGAGACACAATACTGTCCGGACCATCAGGGTCATGGTGCTCCAGCCGTCCTCCTGGGTAATTGCTCGCGGTGATGTTCACAGTGCCGTTGACAGTTACCTGCGGATACACCAGCCAAAGCATGTCCTCGCCAAGCGAACGATGAACGCTGTGGATCGGACGACGGGAATGGCCAGCGTCGGCCATGTAGAATATGTATGAGCTTGGTCCCGAGCCCGTGGTGGTGTCTAGATTAGCGGGCGCAGGTGGGTCCTCGTGGGATGGAGCGGGATAGATGTGCGCATTCAGTGTCATGTTCCCATCTTCCCTGCCAAGCCGCGTCTCATTGACGATCGTAACGTCCCCCACGAGCCATCCGCTTGCCATACCGATGGTCATGATGTCGGCACGTACGCCCTTGTGAGGCATGATCAAGTTCCGCGAGTCCGGCATTTCAATTGTCACTGACAGCGCATCCACTTCGAAGTTTGACCGCTCGTCGAACTTCAGTTGCAGGGCTCCGTTGCCATGAGCTCGGATATCAAGCGAAGAGACGCTCGAGGGGATGTACACGGTCATATCGTAGCGCACACAGGCGCCTGTGAATATGTCAAATGCTGGCGTCTCTACAATTACGCGGGTTTCGTGAAGAGGATCGACACGGTCGGGCAAAGGAGCTTGGGTGAATGCGATGAGGTCGAGGAGGGTAGGATCGCTGGAATGGACGAATGTCTCGTATTTGATGTCGGAAGCGTCCGGGAGGCCTTGCGCGATCGTGAGAGTGCCAACAGCACTGCCTGCGATGTCAAGTGAATGTACAGCCTCCACAGGCGCGGTTGGCACCGCAAATGTCGTTTTGACATCGCTGAATACTCGGGAGGCATTCGTACATCCAAGAGAGGCACTGTACTCTGGCATGTTCTCCAGACCAGTGGGGTAGTGCTGGAAGCGCAAAATTTAGCTGCAGGATGCGCATACGAGAAACAATGACCTTACGATCATAGACCAAAGCTGCAAGTTCCACACACGCATCATCACCCAGAATATCAGATAGGTACAGCCATTGATGATCCCCAGCAGTATTTTGACTGGATTCAACCCATACTTCACGACCAACAGACCAACGCCGAGCAGACAAACAATGGCGATGGTTTTCCCAATCAATGCACATCTGAATCCATAATGAGTGCCTGGAGGTCAATAGCGTATAAACAAGCTTACCGTATCCCACAACAGGCGCGGGAGGCCGCTTTCTTTCTCTTCGGTCTGAGGGTCTCGTCCGCGAGATCCTCGGCGGTCGCCTCATTGCGCGATATATCGCCTTCTTTCTCTTCTGGCAGAGACATTTATTAGCGGAACACGTTCATTGTGCTATGCTCGGGAGACTCACCATGCAGCCACTTCTCGCGACCTCAGGGCAGCCATGGTATGGATTGACAGTTAGATATTGAATTTATCTGAAACTCGAGGTCCAAAGTAGTGGGCAGCCGTAGTCCGGATATGTGAGAGACGGGAGCTAGGGGAATTGCTGGTACCCTTGTACTTATAAACGGCATGCACATTGCGAGCGCTTTGTTATCATTCTTCGAATCAAAGGATCAGACAGGTGGACACAATGTCTGATCTGTGCACTGATGCATCAGAGACAACTATCGTATGGCCTGGCAGCGCTTCACAGTCATCTAGCCAACATCACCGAAGGGCACTCAGATCAGCTTGTGGGCCAGACATCTGCCATGTCCTTGCCTACCAGTATCAACTGAGCATGGCCACGATGCGCGAAAAGATAAGAATCGCTTACCAAGACTCAATTTGTAAACGGCGAACATCGCGCATTACTTTGCATCGCGGTCGATGGACGTAGAGATCCAGATGCTACCACACGTGTAGACGTTCTCGAAGGGGTCTGAAGCCGTTGATGAGAGTTCACAGTCATAGTCAATGAGTGTCCGGGGCGCGAATCAAGTAGATCATACCTGTTTCCACTCTTCTCTCTAAGCGAGAATCCGAAGTTCTTCCTGCCATCGTTGTATTCGGCTTGTGATCACACATATATTGACCGTCGTGGGTCAGAATGAGTCAGATCCTTCGGCACCGCCAAAGGGAGTTGTAGACAAGAAAACCGCTGACCAAAGAGCTTGGAGCCCGATGCCGCATCGACGTGGTGGAATCGGCGCTTCATGAGGATGGACAAAAGTTGCACTGTATATTAGCTCGCACGAATGATATAATGATGACCATGAATACAAATGAGCGTGAACCACGATACAGATACTATGAGTCCCATAGAGTCCGGTGTGATAGCACATCTGCACTAGATGAACCGCAGCTCAACTCTAACGGGTGCACTTCCCACTCACATAGACATGAAGACCCAGTTTAGAAATAGATCCCGACCCACCCGTGGGGAGACTCGGCCACGATCTTGTCCGCGCCGTCCTTGCTCCCAACCCATGGCAACTCATCTCCTCCATGACGAACCGATCCTTGCAGACCCGTCGCGGAGAACGACTGCGCGGTGAGGTCGACGGTCCCGTTGCATTCTGCTTCCTTGTAGGTGAGGTACAAATCGCCGTTCCGCGAGGAGCGGTGAATGCTCGAGATCTGGCGGTGAGCATGGCCAGGGTGGTTCACGTAGAAAATGTCCGAGCGCCCCGATCCCGTTGTGGTCTGCAGCTGGGCAACCGCAGGCGGCTCCTCTGACGAGGGCGCAGGGTAGACGTGTGTGTTCAGCGTGGCGTCCCCGCGCTGTGTCGTGAGCACCGTCTTGTCCACGATCGCGACGTCCCCAACGAGCCAGCCGCGCTCCATCTCGAGCGTCAGCAGGCCGGCGTGCACGCCCTTATGCGGGAGGATCATGTTGCGCTCATCCAGGCCGTACGTCTTCACGTAAAGACTGCCCAGATCGAAGTTCGAGTCGTCGTCAAACTTCAGCTGCGTGGCGCCCGAGCCGCGGGTGGTGACGCTGAGTGACGCGATGCTTGGTGGCACGTATACGGTCATATCGTAGCGCATACATGCGCCGGCAGCTTCACCATAGATGGGCGTCACGAGGCTCATGCGGCTCTGGGTCATCGGGTCCTCGACCTCGGAAGGCGTTGAGTAGCTGAGGGTGACCAGGTCGAGATAGGACGCGTC
The DNA here is from genome assembly GCF_001632365.1 of Laetiporus sulphureus 93-53. Classification (NCBI taxonomy): domain Eukaryota; kingdom Fungi; phylum Basidiomycota; class Agaricomycetes; order Polyporales; family Laetiporaceae; genus Laetiporus; species Laetiporus sulphureus. Next base: position 236,380 of record NW_024468540.1, read on the forward strand.
GCTCGAGCGGAGCGTCATCTCGTATTTGATCTCGGTTGCGCCTGGTGCGCCTTCGGCGATTGTCAGAGTACCGACCGCGCCGCCGTTGATGTCAACGATGTGGTCCAAAGCATCAACATTTATTGGGACTGAGAATGTGGTCTTTGAATCGCCATACAAGTGAGGAGCGTCGGAACAGCCCAGCGAGGCGCTGAACTTTGGCATGGTCTCGAGGCCGGTCGGGGAGGGCTGCGGAGCGAGACACTCGGTCACAGGACTTGACGCATTCGGTGGATACACTTACGGTCACCATCCAGACGACGAACTTGATGGTCTGCCAGCCTACCAGTAGGAGGCACACAATTCCGAAGGCCTTCCAGAAAAGGCCGCACCTGCGCCACTATCAGTAAAGAAGCGATGCAGATGTGTCAAAGACGAACTGCATCCCGCAGCACACGCAGCAGTCCGCCTTCCTCCTCTTCAACCTGACGGAGGGGATAGTTGTATCCAAAGTATGCATCCCGTCCTCATCGATGGGACTATGCAAGGCAAGTGGGCCCAAGGCATCTTCCTCGTCAGGAATACGTCTGTCTACAGAAAGCAACATCAGCGCAAGAACGGTAATATTCAGAGGTCGACTACTCACATTCGTTCCACTTTTCCTTCAGCTTCAAAGCGGCCATAACGCCACCCACCATTCCGAAGAAGGTGAGTCCAGTATTGGCACGACTGTCTCCTGGAGCCATTGCGCGCGTTGTTTGCGATAGATGCAGAAGCGATTGTGTTCAAAGAGGGGCAAGGAGAGAAACGAGCGTCTGGTTGCTGATATTGAGTTTATGGCGGTGCCGGGCGGGCTCTTGAGACAAGTCCGCGTATGTTTTATAGATGGACTGGCGCTACGGCACGCCCTGGCTCCCCGGCTAGAGCGGCGAGCATTGCCCGTCAGCTCTCCGGATTTCTGAACGCGAGTCATCCGTCCTTTTTACGGATCAGATCAGGCACATTCGAGAATGGTACCTGATCAATGGCTTGCACTTTGGGATCAAGGGAGACGGTTGCTAGGAGGAAGCATCGAACACCGTAGACGTGGTCTCTTTTGTTACTGCACCAATCCAGTCCATTACGCTGAGATGTCTTTTTGTATGCTTTTTTTTTTCATTCTACTGAGACAGATTTGCATCGGGAATAAGGAGGTTGTTGCGGAAGAGTCTGCGCGTCTCGGAGGCGCCCGCTGCCAGTGCGTGGAATCACGACACGGTCACGTGCTGTCTAATTATCACGGCTGCCGCTTGCGCGTATTATCGTTAGGGCCTTCATTTTTCACTCCTCCGCGTCTCTGGTTATAATACAAGTCTGAAAGATGAAAAAAAATTGCCGTGCCTCCTCCAAAAAGAACATGCTCGCATTGCAATCATCGCGGACGGCTCACAGCTCTCCAAGGGGCACATGACGTCGTTCGTGTCAGCAATTGCTACATTTCGGTCAACGCTCTTAGAAATAGCCAGAGGGGAGCGCCGATATAAGAGACAGTTGCTGTTCGCCTTTGTCCAGGAATATCTTCAACCGCCTTTCCGAGCATCATCGGCAACATGTCCAGTGTCGACAGCACCGAGTACGAATCTTCCTCGCTGCAGGGTTCATACGCCTGGACGGAGACGTTGAAGGGCGTCTACTATGGACCAGGTTCACTCAAGACTGCGTTGCCTAAGCTGTTGGACGTTCTCGGAGGGGCCAAAGCGCTGATCGTGACAGGGAGAAGTCTGTACGAAAAGGTGGGTGCCGACCTGATCACCATCAGCGCTGTACTAATTTACGCCGATCTTCCAGACGGACGTTGTCAAGAAGGTGGAAGCCATTCTCAAGGAACGCAAAGCGTATGGCGGCACCTTCCACGAGATAGGACAGCACGCGCCAGTCGCGGGTATTCGCAAGGGGCTGAAAGCGTTCGAGGACGCGGGGGCAGACATCATCGTCTCTGTCGGAGGCGGCTCTCCAATCGATGCAGCGAAGGCGATTATCTACTTCCACCAGCAGAAGTCCGGCGGAGACTTCCTCAAGCAGATCGCGGTTCCGACAACGCTCAGTGCAGCGGAGTATACTGTCAGTCATATCGTCGATGAGCAGGTACAGAATACTCATGTCCAATGAGCAGGTGGGAGCAGGTTATATCAGCGAGGAGGGTAAGAAAGTCGCCGTGAGCAATCCGCAGCTGGCTCCAGCGGGGATCATCCTTGATGCTGAGCTGACGCTCGCAACGCCTGAACGTCTCTGGTAAGCTCGCTGTGAGAGCCCAGATATATCAAAGTGATGCTATTTAATCTTCCTTCCAGGCTATCTACCGGAATGCGTGCGGTAGACCACGCAGTTGGTGCGTTTTGTTTCGACACCAACTATAAGCAACTATTGAACCTTATTTCCACTTTATCAGAGAATCTCTACAGACCGCTCGTCCCGCCGCCAGTCAAGCATCTATGCTACGCCGCCCTCGCTGATCTTTTCAAATATCTTCCCGAGTCAAAAGCGAATCCGCAGGCGATTGACGTCAGGCAGAAGCTCCAGATCGCGTCGTGGATGAGTCTCTGGCCTCTAAGATTGGAGAAGTACAGGTGCATAGCTTATGATTGAAACTACGAGTTGAGATTCAACAGGTGATTGTAGTGCTCTCGGCTTGTCTCATGCTCTTGGGCACAAGTTGGGCGCGACGTACAGCATCCCTCACGGGATTACATCTGTACGTGCTAGAATCATTCTTCATATGACAATCGCTGACCCTTCTGGGTTTCGTTTTACAGTGCCTGACTCTCGCACCTACAGTTGCGCTGAAAGCTCAGATTGCCTCCCAGGAAGACAAAGAGTGGCTCTCCGGCACCCTCTTCCACCTCCGCGAGCAGTCCACAGGCTCGCTGGACGGCGACGTGCTCAAGCTCTCGGGGCTCATAGATGGGTGCGTCCCTCAGACAACCGGGCATCGGAATAATACTGAATAGGCATACGTAGGCTCGTGAAGAATCTGGGACTGCAATCTAACCTGGAGGAATACAAGGTCCCCAGGGCCGACGTGCCTACAATTGCGGAGCTCGCTGTGGGCAACATGGACGATCCGACGTATCCGCAGGTGGTGAAACTGTTGGAGGGGTTGTATCCGAATTGAGAGCAGTCAGAGATGGGCAAGGCCACGAATGACCTGTAACGTCCCGTAACGACTCTGGATCAATTTGAATGTAACTCCTTATTGCGCAAATAAGTATTCTGTCGATGACCGTCCCATAGCGCAGACATGTGGTGGAATACTATGCCCAACAAATCTGTTTTGACTCTGACGCGAATCCGTCGCCTCCAGGACATTTTCCACATTGAACAGGCATCTTGTACCTGGGAAGCCAGTTCACAGTTTTATACAGTAACCAAACACAATGTAATGTGTTGCACCATAACTAGATGGTAATCAATCCTTCGAGATGCCCAGATTCAAAAGTAACTCGATTGAAACCTAATCGGAACCTCCTCTGCTGTGCTCGTGCCCGTGCCCACCGCATATGAGAGCCTGAAGCGAGGGCAGTATACCCCGGAAATGAATATGCGGTGGTCGTGTCCAGCTTCGAATGTCCTCGAGATGTGAATACATCAATCTGACGGGATTTTGCATAGACTTGGGTTGCTAAGTGTGAATCGCACTGGAGCTTTACGCCACTTCCGATTGCGGTTTACTTCTTCTCTTCAAGCAGCTTCTTTGCCTCCTCCACGAAGTCGCGCAAGGCCTTCACGTCATTTCCACCCTTACCTTCCTCCTCCTCCTTCAACGATCGCTCCACTCTCTCGTAGATTCTTGCCATGCCCTGGTGGATCTGGCCCGCTCCTCCGCCTACGAATGACGAAATCTCTTCCATTTCCCCGACCCAGCGATATGCCTTCGGAAGCATATCTGGGACAGTGCGCGTGATGCGCTGGAGTATCATTGGTTGCGAGGCGCCTAGTTCGCGGAGGAGGGCCTGTGCGGTGGCGGGAGAGGAGGAGTGGGCGGCTATGGTGATATTAATGAAGAAGATTGGTCACGCAACGATGCAGTGAACTCACCTAGGATCATCGTTGTACACAGACCTGTGATGCCCTTGGTTATGCCCTAAGTGCGAGCAAGTTTGTTAGCTTGAGTGAATGCAGGATGGTTGAGGTACTTACTGCATACGACATCTTCAGTGCGCTCGCATCTCCGACACCTGCCCCCTCGCCTTTCAGCAAGGACACATTAAGCCCCCACTTCTGCAGGCCAGAAAAGGCGTTCAAAGGGCCCGCATCGTCTGCAGAAGCATAAAATACAGGATCATATCCGTCCTTCGGCGGCCCGCCAATGATCCCCGCGTCCACGAACCCGACCGGGCTCTTCTTGAACATCGCCGCAATCTTCTTGACCGTCTCCGGGCTCACCGCATTGCAATCCGCAAAATTCAGATCGTGGCCGTCAGGCGAGTATCCGATGTCCGCGTGCGCGTCGAGATAGCTCTCCGCGAACCCCATAGCCTCGCTCGGCGGGAGGATGCTCAGGATCCACTCGGCACGCGCAGCGAGCTCGCGCATGGGGACGTCCTGCATCCCGGCGGCGGACGCACGAGCGCGCGTTGCGGGGGAACGTCCGTCGAGGTTCGTGAGGACGGTGCAGCCGGCGGAGGTGAAGCGGCGGGCGACGGCGGAGCCCATGGCACCTGCCGCGACGATGGCGAGCGTCGGCGGCGACATCTCTGGGTTAATGTCTACGTGGGATGGTGGGAGACACTGGAAGAGCTGGGCTCTTCCATGACCCTAGGGAACATAGACCCCATGTTAGCTAGTCGGATAATGAGTATACACCATCGAAGCGCGCGCTTGCTCACACCTCGATCGCGTCCATGATGGGATCAAGGATTCCAGGAAAACGCTATATATTACAGGTGGACTACCTTACATAAAATCTGCGTAGGAATCATATCGGAAAGCACTTGCTCATTTACTTCCCCTTCGCATAATCCTGCGTGCCTTCGAACGTCACTACCCTTGAGAACGTGCTTCCCGTGCCCCAGATGCCACGGCGCAGACACGCCAGCTGCACGATCTGTGAGTGGTCGATGAAGAGGTTCGCGCGTGCACCCTGATTCTGGATGTGGTACGCAAACACATCCGGCTCGGCTGCCTCGAACATGATCTTGTCGCGGGGCAGCGCTGAGGTCACCGCAGAAATGACGTCCGTTCGCCACGCCTTGACGTTCTCGGTGATGCCTTCACTCTCAATCATGATCATCTGGTATAGACTTCAGCGGGCATGTGATGAGTGTGGTCGATGTACGTACATGAGCACCGGCTTGGAGGAAGGTGTTAGCACGGTCGATGAGCCACTTAGGGTCGCGTGTTCCGGCGGATTCGAGCTCCTCGACAGTAGCATCGCCGCCGGCACCCCACTGGATGCCCACCTCGGGCTTCGGCTTGAGTCTGTGGGCAGCGGTGAATTCTACCAATGCTGCCCAGTCTTCAGTAGGAATGGACAAGAAGCCGGAGGACAGCTCAAGCACGTCAAAGCTGAAAGCGGAAAGAAGTGAGACGCATGTTCAGTGCATTATAGTGAGCAAAATATGCACCCCATGTTCTTGCATGCTGTAAGATATTTGGAGATCACGTCTTTGTTACCGCCTGAGGCAGAGAGCACGCGCTCGATGAATCCGCCAGTGCTCACATAGCAGTCTGTTCACAGAGGACAGTCAGCAGTTAAACCGTGACCGTCAGCCATCCATTGATGGCATACTGTGTTTGTGTGCCGTCTCAATCAAATTTCTCAATTTTTCTTCTGGCATCAATGAGAAGGCCCCACCAGCAAACTTGATCCCATCTACATAGTCGCCCCAGTCGCTGAGGAGCTCGTCGAGGTACGTCTTCGTCACTGGTGCATAGTATGGACCACGGATCTCAGTGAGGCCCTTGATGCGCGGCTTCGTGTCGAGCGAGTTCGCGGGAAGAAAGTCGAATGGGAATACTTGTGCTTTCGGGGCGAGACGCGGCGCAGTCGTGGTCAGCGCGCGGGTCAGAGTGCGTGTCTGCAAGAGTGCACGGCGGAGGTGAGTTGCGGCGAGCATTGTCGATCTCTGGGAAAGAGGTGAAGTGACAGAAACCGGCTTTACCTTCCTATGAGGATATATAGCGTGCAGTCTCCAATTCTCCAAGGACTGACGTCAAATCGACGCATAGTGACAAACTTTCCCCCCCAGGATGGCCGGTGGTGCTGCTAATGTGATCTGCAGATCTTCAGTGTCGAATATACCTGCAACGTAGGATTTGCATATCTGCGTGAGCGCAGTGGAATGCGAAATCGCGCAGAAGGAACTTGGAAGAGGACATCTTAAGGCCATATAACTTTAGCGCTCAAGTGGACGCGCCGGGCGCTCTGGAGTTCCGACGGCACACGAGTCCATGAACACTTCTCACATTTCCAGGCTGGTAGGCCTGCGCTTTGCTATTGAAATGGTTGTAAGGTATCAACATATCAAGCTAGATCAAGATCCACGCAAGATGATTGTCACAATGCTTCGTGGCATCCCGATATTTCTGGTGTCATATTCAGCAGCGGCGAACATCCGAACTACTACAGTAGACTATCTCATAATGCATGATCTCATAATGCATAATATCTCATAATGCATGGCCTGACCTGGGAACCATGCTCGTCCCCAAGGGAATTATGCATAAAATCTCATATCGCATATTGCATAACCAAATTTGGATTTTATGCATTATCAGATTGGAAATTTGACCTATTTTAGATGATTTGTGCATGAAAATGGTGTCAAAAGCTATCTATCATAGCAAAATTCTCATTTGCTTCTAATGCAATTGCCATGTCTGGGTCCAAAAGTACTCAGAAATTACACCCCAGAGTCACCAAGGAACTCGGATTACTGCCTTATCTGTCTGTATTTATCGAGTTTCACATCAGTCTCCTTTTCGAGGCACCAGGCGTGACAACTGCTCAGTAAAAGGTCACAACTGTCACACTATGTAACACAATGTGACACATCTGGTAATGCATATCATCTCATAATGCATAGCCTGAGCCGGGAACCAACCTTATGCATTATGAGATAGTCTACTGTAGTTAATATTTGCCAACATGCTCTTGCAGTCGATGTCAGACCCGTCTACACGTGTTGGTCGTGATGGCTAGATTGTTCGCTTCCGTGCTTTGACTCCATATGTCAGGGCTGATAGCTAAGCACTGGCAGGTGTCTCGGTTGAACTTACGCAGTCATGCTGATGCATAGCGATAGGAAAATACAACATGATCAATGTTGCTCTGACGAAGAGTAGATTCAACAACCTCGCGGCAGACCCTTATAGTATGTACCGTTAGCGCCGGGTCGTAAGATCGACGTCGTCCAAGATGTGAATTTTACTCTAACATCGGGTTAGAAAAATTGAAGCTTCTCATTATTCGTGAGCATGATCTCCCGAAATCTCAAGCACTTGAAAGAATGTGCAGTTTCGTACAGTGCCAATGGCATGAAATGCGCCGCGTTGAACGGGACACGGTCACATGACTGCGAAATGGCTGCACATACGGTGGTGGCCAAATGGTGGCTGTTGTATCAGTTTCACGCCTGCACCGTATTTTTGGCAGAAGACCATTTCCCTTTACTTCTTATTTTGGTTGATATATGTAGACACTAGCATTACTGTTCATGAACTCACTGTCCGCGACTGATTACGGCCGCACGAGGGACTGCCAAATACGCAAGCGCTTATCTTGACGCTCCTATAAACTGCGCGTGTACCCTGTCTACGGCGTCTCCTCGTCGTCTTGAGAACCTCCATCATCCTGCAGTCGATATCGCTCGATAAATGGAGGGGCCCAAGATACGTATTCTTGTTGATGTCCCGGCAGTTTCAGGACGCCCGCAAGGGCGTCTGGTGATTCCGATAGCATCAACGCACACGGTGGGCCAGCTTGCCGAGGAGATCGTGCGCCGGAGAGGATTGGGCCGAGAGATAGCATCCCAGATTTCGCTGGCCCTTCCCGATGGATCTCAGCTCTTTCCTGAAGACCAGGTGGGGGATGTGATCCACGCTGAGGAAGTCATACGTGCATATATCGGGTCAGAGCCCCCAGTTCTGGTTTCACCTCCTCCTGCATCCGCCGTCGTTGATGGGAATGTGGCGCGCACAAATTCCAACAATATCGGAAGAAAGAAGAATGGAAATCGCAACAAGAGAAAGTCAAAGGCTTTGCAGCAAGTGCACGCACAACCTACCAGCTCCGCCACCGTCGACAACCCGCCACCTTCCAGGAAACGTGTGAAGATAGCCGTTGTAACCCCGGAGCTTGCTCGCAACGATAGGAATGATGGGAATGAGGAGGTGGGAAAGCTCATGGCATTCCAGGGTAGTTCCGTTAGTGTCGATTTGCCCATGGTTAGCCTTCCATGTTTCTCCTCACAGATATTTGCTCATGATCACTGCCAGGGTGAAGTGCGCAGAGAGATCGCCCGGACTCTGGGCTGGCTTGAGAACTATCCTATTGCAGCAGATTATCACGAGAATCAAAGTGCGGAAGAAGAGAAGATTCGAGGGTCATGTGCATGCACCGTGGCGAATCAGATCTATTTAGGTATACGGTCGTTTGGCTCAAGCATGCGCATACATGTCCTCATTCATTCTGCAGAAGGCCGTTTCGAGCAGCTTCATTGCTCCAGGGAGATCAACGGTCAGCGATGTTTTTTTCAATGTCGTTATTCCCATGCTGCCCTCGGTAACAATCTTCCCATTTTACACTGATAGCCGGCTCATTATCTATCGACGTAAGGTGACGGAATACTCCGCAACTCTCTGTCTGATCTGGCAAGTATGGAGTGTCCAATTTGCATGGAATTATTCGGTATGGATTTGTTTCAGATGTGTCAGAGAAATAACGAGCTTGTTCTGACCACGTAATTACGGAGAATAGGATTCCCTTGTGAGAAATGCATTATCAAAGCCGGTGAAGATAAAAGCGCCGCTTCTGGTGCTGAGAATATCAGACATTGTCCTTTGGTGCAGGTGTGCTGTCCGTTTCACTTTCCACATTTCCTAGCTCACTGTGTGCCTTTAGAATGCCGGGTATGTCTTTAATTAATCTATATATTCCCTTGGATTGACTTCATCTCTGTTTCTATGCATGTAGGTGCAAGCACATCTTTCATGCACATTGCTATTTTGCCCGAACATCATCCACTCAGGGATGTCCCGCTGGATGCCCGAGATCGTCATTCTCAGCAGAGGCCGTCCCGTTCGATATGCGAAGTATGAACCTCTTTATCATCAGTGCGTATTAGAAATCGCGCTGATCTCACCATCGCGCTGCAGAGCCTCACTTAGTCGTTGTGTATTCGGGATCGGTAATTGATACGGTCCCGCTGCCTGAACGCTACACGAATGCAACAGACGAGATGATAAATCTTGATGAGTCTGAGTGTACGTGCGACTTGTGAAGGTGACTAGTTGTCCCACTGACATTGATCTGCAGTGCTTGCCATCCTTACTAATAAGTATGCACACTTCGGCCATGGGCTCAGCGTCAGAATGGTGAGCAGTCACCTGTTACTTCACCCACTACAGAATTGTATGATCATGTCGCCATAGTTTGGCAGGGCAAACACCGGGTATGTTAAGAAAACGTTTGAGTTCGTCAAAGCACGGCTTGATGTATCACTTTTACAGAGTGGTGTCGTTCCGACACTCGACAATCGTGTCCATTTGCTGTGCTTCTCGTCATGACGAGCCAGATGGAATACGTCGCTTCGAGCTAAATGGCCCCTACCGCCCCGTGACTCGATCACAAGCTTCACTCTACTTACACACTGCGTCGTCGCCAATATTCAACCAGTCATCTGCTGTTTCCATCGAAGATCTGGGCCTGGATTCTGAGATTCCAAATGGTGGCCAGCTCACGCTGTACGTCACAAGAGGGACTAAAAATGAGGAACCGGACGGGAAGAGAGTCGGAAAGGCGGCAGTGTACACGTACCGAGAGGAATGGGTAAGTAGCACCTCAGGATTTCAGAAAATTTGGGCCATCTGATGTGCACATTTATCCATTTGTAGCAACCATCCGTTGGGCAAAGTGATCGCGGCATGGCAACGTTCTTATCTTCTTTGCTAGTCTTCGCTAATTATCTATCGTAAGACATCAGCCTTCAGCCATCACGACTGTTACAGCTAAGACAATTCGCATAGCACCGCGGATCAGAATACAGAGCAGCAGAATATGAAGCACAGAATGCTTCATCACCTCCTTGCTTTGACGTGCTTTCCTCCCGGTATGCACGTTTCTTCGTTCCACTGTCAGGTCTAACAATCCCCATCAGCGGTCCGGTCGTTGTACATCTTGATACAGAATGAGACGGTACAACCAGAAGAAATGCGAGCATTATCAGACACAATGTATCACCTTGCATTAGATGTCGCGCATCCGCAGATCACCAAAGGTGATACCTCAAGAGTATTCGAAGGTGCTCGAATAATGTTCGGGGTTCTTATCGAACGTACCAAACGAATCTTCACCCTGCCGCAACATGATCAAGAGATTTCCACAATTCCTGTCTTCCAGGATGTCACCCTTGCCTGGTAAGCGTGCGCAATCGTTGAGGGATGCATCTATCTCACACTGACTGTGTTCTAGCGAGCTATCTGGAGAGCCGTTGAGGGATCCCGTAGCCTTTGGAGGTCGGATAGTTGAGCGCAATGCAGCCAACGTCAGGCAACAAGGAGGTGCTCTATATAATCCCTCAGAGCCTATTCCGGTGATCGAGCCGGCCTTGCCAAGCTTGCGGCCGCTAATCCTCCAAATCGCGCGAAGGTCGCTGAAGCTCCCAGTGCTCAATAAGGCAATCCCACGCGTTACAGTCCTGTCTCGAAGGCTCAATAGCTTGCATTTGGCCGCTGCCATCGACATGGCCAATGTCGAGTTGCAGATTCATGCGCCTCTGAGCTTGCATCCTCCTGTGACTACACCCTCATTAACGCTGGACCAGGCGGGGTATAACGCTGTGTACGTTTCACGTGGCGGACCATGTTCGCCTCCAGGCGAGGATGTTTTTCTCTTGAGACCATGTCATGGAGGAGAGGTTGGAGTTGACGTTAATACAGTATGTTCATCGCTTCTCGAACGATCGGGACATTGATGCCAAGTGCGTTTCCTTGCACAGCTCGCTGTCGGCCTGCAGCCAATCATTGAGGCGCGCAAACGGGCAGGTGAATGGGACATTGATGCCTTTGGCAGTGCCAGGATGGATCGTGTTGACACCAGGGACATCGAGGAAGCCATTGGTGAGTTCTTGACTATTGGACACCCAATTTGTAAGCATGATTACAACCAACGACGCAGTGGTCGCCTTAGATATATCTCGTTCTATGGAAGAAAACTTCAATCCGGATGACGATTTCGAAGAGCAGAATGATCCAGATGAAGCTGCTTTGAAATATGTTCGCGAACAAATTGCCGCACGGCAAGGTAGAGGAGAAATACAAGCTGCTCTGACTCGAGGTATGCGCGTGTTAGTGATATTGTCAATCTTCGCTTAAGCTGTTGGCGTCCTGCAGCGAAGGAGCATCTCATCAACTTGGATTGTATGCCTAGCATCGTCCGGCATGTCTATCATGGACAGGTTGCGACACAGAGGTCTTGGTGGGGTAACGACAATAACATCTCCAGGAGAGAAAGAGTTGAAGCAGTCATTGATGAGCTAAAGGTTTTGTACATTCGTCAACACTGGCAGATGAGCCAGTCCGGTAACAATTGTGCCACGTCGATGTGAGTAGTCTTCCTGGAATTCGAACATTAGTTAGCAGTAATCACCTTGTCCAGGTTGCATATCTTGGAAGACTTCATCGCCGCGACGGAATATCCTGCTATGAAAGACCAGCTTGTCGAGCATCTGATGAAACAGGCAGCCACTGCTCGTGAAGTCTCTAGTGTTCGCACTGCACGTAATATACCGATGGTGAGTCTTTTTACTGTTGACACATGCACTCAATGCAGGACTGATATACGTCTCATCACAGAATCTAATTGACCCGTTGAGTGGCGAAATCTTCCGGGATCCTGTCCAAGCAAGCGATGGTATGAGTTTTGCGCTCAGGTTTTGAGAACTCTGATGGATCTCTTTTACAGGACTCGTCTACGAGCGTAGCAGTATAGAGGCATGGCTCAAGGCTCACAATACCTCACCAATGGACCCGACGGTGGAACTGAACCGTGGTTACGACTTGATGCCAATGAGAAGCATCCAACGGTCTGCTCTTGATTTCAGGAATGGGAGGCCGCGGGCTTTCTTGCAACCACAAAAGCCGCTCCTCGTGAAGATCCGCCATTATAGTCAAGAATATCTGTACATTGCACATCCGCGACCGAAATCATTGCTCTCTATCTTGCTGGACGAGTGGTCTTTCTGGGACCGTAAACCATCTTCAACGAGAATGTGGCACGGTTTGTGACAGATAGCACTGACCATATGTCCTAAATTTATGTTTTCCCAGGACTGAAGGATTATGGTGACGGCAGCATGCGTGGCAGTGCTCTCATGCCTCAGACCCTGACCTCCAGTCTAAGTTCCGAAACGGAACAAATAGCGGGTAAATTGCCAGCCGATTCGCTGACTTTGGATCGCCGCGGTGAGTCGTATTCACTTTGTTGTTTCACAGTGGCATCTGTGTGTCTAATCAGGGATGGCAGCATGGCATCATATAGCCTCAGGTTCAGAGCGGCTCCGCGCGGATTCCCGATCACTGAGCAGGTACGTGTGCTATATGTACTTATTCCAAAGCCTAATCCCGGATCGCTCTCAGATTAGACATTGTCAAACAAGCATTCGAAGCGTGGGTACTCGAACACTCTACAAGAGCGCTCATACTGAAAACCTTCATGATTAGTTTCGTCGACAAGTCGGAGGCATTCAATTATCCGGTGGCCATAGGTAATGTGTCATCAGTGCGGCATTGCTGTCAATGTTGAATTGAGATCCCAGGGATAGTCACATTCGGAAAAGAAGTTCGTGAAGTCCAAGTAAGTGTGGCGACTACCCGTTAAGGGCTTATCTGAAGATACATTTTTAAGCCGATTACGCTCCTCAAAGAAGAGTTCCGCAATACACTTCAAAATGTCAAAGTGGGTGCAAAAAAATCACTCTGATTCAATGAAGTGATTCATCCTTTTTTTCATCGCAGGCCGACGGCGACACACCTCTTTTCGACAGTCTTCATGTCGCACATACTATGCTGGAAAGGTTCAAGGCGGAGGTGTGGATACAATCATGGCGTCTTCCGTGATCATGTGATAATCCTCCTTTACCCCAGCATCCTTCCGCCGCATCGAGAATTATCTGTTTGACGGACGGTAAGCCAATCTACGTGAAATATGGCGTATGTACGCTCTGATTGGTCGTTTTTTCACATAGGAGTGGATGTCAATTCGAAGATTAAAAGTCACGTCGTTACTGCCCAACTGCAGAGGTCCAACGTTATTGTTGATTCCATCGCGATGCAAACCGGCGGACTCAGGAACATTCTGCATCCTATATCTGTGGTCACTGGAGGATACTCCTTCAAGGTTGACACGGTATGCATAACGTGTTATTACACGTGAGAAATCATCTAACACTACTATGACATTTGCAAGCTCGAGAATGCCTTGAATATCGTTGCACTCGAAACTGTTCTTTGGTCCAAGGATCGGGTTCCGCGAGTGGGTTCTGGTAATGATCCTTGTGTTATATGCACCTGATTTCGCCTTTGCAGCCTCCCAAGCCCGTCGTGAGTCAGCCATGGCAGCTTATGAAGTATAACGACACGTGGACATATCCTGTACGTATCATTCTTCCTCTGAACGCCGCAGCTCAACGTTTCTCAGGTGGACGTTGTGACCGCTGAAACATGCCCTCAACGCAAGCCACATGCTGTAGGATCCCACTTTTGGTCGTCCGTACACATACAAACTGACATACTGGTCCTTTATCGTAGCGCCTTCACGAGCCGCTGCGAGCCGCGCAGAAAGCTGCAGCACGGAGCATTCCGCCGTCGACTGACAGACAACGGCGTCTTATGCAGGAAATTCGCAACATTGTTAACTCACCACATCGTTAGTAAACTGCCAAGTAATTTTCCCGAGCACGGTGAAGCTAATTTCTTTCACAGCGGCAATTGACATCTATGCTGGCGATGATCTGGCGTTCTGGAAGGTGATTACTCTAACTGGTGACCGCAAAGTCATCGATTGACTTGTTCGTTAGGTTGTCATAGAGGCTCCTCATGGGGTACGTAACTTCCGCTAATGATTTACGTCCAACTTCAATGACCATTGGGCTGCATCAGTCCCCTTACGACGGCGGTACATTTTTGGCGTACGTTGATTTCGGCGAGAGCTATCCTCAGGTGGCTCCGGAAATGTATGCATTTCGGTTCTTGCAAGGACGTGCATGACACTTACCCATCCTTCAGTCGATTCATAACTCCTATTCTGCACCCCAACATCAATCGTCACGGGAAAGTGTGCCATGCTGCATTGGACAGAGGCTGGCTTGTCGACATGACAATGAGGTGAACATTTTCTGGTGCAGGTCATCATGTTGAAGTGATCTAAGTGCTGATCCACGGTGAACAGCGTCATCTTGCAGATTCTCTACGGCCTCCTGCTAACCCCTGATACGGATAACCCAGTAAGGTTCCTATCCCTTCGTGCGGTAGAAGCCCACTCATATCGTCTAGCTGGATTTGCATGCAACGATGGAGTACAATGATGACACCGGTATGACGCACGCGATACATTCTCTACCAGCTTTTGTTGACGTTGAGCCTCCATTTATCCGTAGGTCAACACGCTCTGAAGGTTCATGAGATGGTGAGCATCTAATGTGTCCGAGACATTACGGCTACTTCATCTCCATCCGTTGTAGGTGAGAAAACACGCCTCGAAAACAAGGCGAGACTGGCGGAACGAATTAGGTGGAGGTAATTGATCTTTGACCAGCTCGCGCTGTAAGGTCCCTGTAGGAAGCACGATTGAGAAGTTCGGTATTTCTTTCGTTAGCGTGCATCATGTATTTCGAAATCCTGTTAATATTTAGTAAAGCTTGGAAGCCTCCCCGAAAATCATCGTTGAATCTTCAATGCAATCAAGCCTCAAGTTTATATGCAACAGACATATACAATGTACACATATAATGAGAGCGGCGGCCGTTCTGTTGACCTCGCACTACTGCTGACCGGGAGTTTTGGAAACAATTATGGAAGCGGATTTGGAGCGGCGGGTGCCCTTACTTCTAGGGCCGTAACCTCTTGATACGCGCCCGCACAGGAATAGAATGGTGGCTCAGTTTCGTAGCACCATATTGAAGACCGAGGAGAGGAGATGCATGTCCAGTACGTGAGCAAAGTACTTTTAATTCTTGTAGCAATCAGTATCGCTTCTTGACAAGTAGTTGGCGGCATGCTACACTGGCCATGGACGACTTGCAAGGATCGAATCGCTCAAGGGATTGTTTATTCAGCGGTATGCCGAGATTTTAGCGTGAGCTTCGGATTTACTGCGCATTACATCCAGAGCCTGATGCAATGTTGGGGATAGCCCCGGCAAGCAAAAGCAGGAAAGGATGCTCGACTGGTGACGATGGCATTGAACACACTTCGATTCACCACGCTAACTGTGCGCTTCTTACAGATTCAGGCGATGGAGCAATATGGTAATGCTCGTCGGTGTATCTTCGCAGGCGGAGATGAGAGGGAAGCTTCAACGTCAGTTTGATTGCCCATCGCTCGGATCCTGATTGTCCCTCACCGGTGCAGTGAAGTCACATCAAATCTCAGTTCATCAGGACGGCAGCACGACGGAAAGCCGTTGAGCGGACAGTGACGGCAGCAAGACCAAGCGGAGAATGGGCTGTTACGTGCAGAATGAACGCATCCCTTCAATGTGACTATCATATTTGAATTTGTGGCACAGATTCCGGTGTTACGCCATCGAGGTTGTCTCTTCAGTAAGCATTTGAAATGGCAGATGGTGGGAATGGCTTGGCAAGAGCAACCGGCTTGAATATCAATGGCAGGCACATCAACTGACGAAGAGCGTGATTACACTGAACTCAGGGGCGGGGAGAAAGCAAAGCCGGAACACGACTCTGCGCATTAAGTATGCCACTTGGTTCTTTCGACGGTGCCATCATCGTTTGCCTCCACGTAGTATGAGCATCCTACTAGGTGCACAACGCAGGGAAATCGCAAATTTCAAACAGAAAGAAAGGGTCCCTCTGTGCCATTGTACCGGATATACACGTCGGAAGTTTGATAAAGCTGAGCTTCGAAGCTTGAAGCTTTGAAGGATCGTCTCTGTACGTTTCGGCTGCAAGTGGAGCGATGTGGAGTCAGCTGAGATTTGTGCCTTGTAGCGAAGCAGTCGCAATCCAGCGACAACCTCAAGATGGCGACCAGAGGAGTCTGAACGGCGAGAACGAAAACTTCTAGTGGACCTCGAGGAGAGGAAGGTTGCTGAAGACAATAAGACAGAAGCGTACAGTCGGACGGCCACCGCGACTGGTCCACACGTGACCGTGAAAGGCGAGACGCGTTCCTGGGTGCACATTGCCGCACCTAACGAGACACCATCATTTCTCTGCAAGTTAGCTTGTCAGATATCCCGCTTGTATGTGTGGATCGCGCAGTGAGGCGGCTGGGCAGCCATGCTGTACAGCGGTCCATCACATGGAAAATGTGATATTAGGTCAGGATTGAGCGCGGACACTGGCGCCATCATGATGATGTCCGGGTCTCGGTGCGTTTCACTTCCTGCGTTCCCACCAGCAACAGCCCTTTTGGTAGCGATGTCTCTTCATAAAGTTACAATGCGGCGATACGGCCCACGTAGCAGCAGTGTAATTCTCTCCACATCATGCACGCGCCGTTCAATCTGTCATAACGTCGGAGTCCAGCTCGTCCTCTATCCGTATTCTCAGGATATACCGTTTTCGTAGTCATTGGGATCGTCCTTCCGTGTTCTTGCTCCCGACCATCATGGCCGTCCTGACGATGGACTCACCCGACCCGTTGACGCTCGCGATGGCACCCCCCAAGGACGAGTCACCCGCCGATCGTTGGGCCCGGGAACAGAGAGAGGCACAAGCTCGTCTGATCAGCGAGCAGATCGACGCGCACATCAAGGCAGAAAAGCAGGCCATGAAAAAGCGTGGCAAGCCCGTCAAGGTGCTTCTGCTCGGGCAGAGCGAGAGTGGCAAGTCGACTACTGTGAAAAGTATGTCCTATTCCTACTGCACTGCTTTCGCCATGAAGAGATTCCGGCGTATTATTGCGAGGGCGCAGGTCTTCTCCAGCTCCAGGAAGAGTTCAAGACTGTTCCTAGAGCTGAAAGATCGTCTACGTCGTAGCACTTCCGCTGTCCTGATTTCTCATCCATCGGTCACCGACTGTATGACCGCGTGCTGATGTCAGCGTTTTACAGATTTCCAAATGGCATATGCATATTCGTCTTTCTTGCAAGAGCGTTCCGCATGGCGTGCAGTCATCCACCTTAATCTCGTCCGCTCCATCAACACAATTCTAGACACACTCGGCAAGGAACTGTCAGATTCACGATCGCAACCGCAGTCCACACGCTCCATGTCGCCGGCTCGATCGCACACTCGACCTTCCACTGCACAGGTCCGCCCTACCGTTTCAGATAAGGCGAGCACTCTACCTCGGCCCTCTACCGCTCGTACCAAGTACAGCCCTTCCATCGACACGGAAAATACACTGGTCAACCCTGTTGCAGGGGACCTTGATCCTGACACTGAGGATGATGGAGACGGCGAAGAAGAGGCATCGTCATTTTCGACATTGACGGATAAGCACCGTGTTCTCCAATTACGTCTGGCACCGTTGCGACATGTGCAACGCGATCTGGAGCAGAGCCTTGGTGCAGCTACAAGTGAGGCCCCGGGATTTAGAGGGGATGCTGCTCCATGGACACGCCAAGAAGATCTTGCTGAACGTCGTCCGCGTGAATTCTTCATCACAAGCCGGACAGGGTGGAAGTCTGCACTCAATCGTGTCAAGTCTAGCTACAATGCAGTGAGACGGGCCTCGCTAGGTTCGAGAGAGGATGCGGGCGATGCAGATGAGAACGCCATGTCGAATAAGAGAAAGGTGCGTTAATTTCCTCACGATCTCCCTTATTTCCGTCTTTATTAACGGCACATAGCCATACGACAGGCGACGTGGACGACCGATTTCACCATTTGCATTCATGAATCGCGATGACAGCGATGACGACGCTGATTGGTCCTCTCACACCGGCGAGTGCGAGCCACAAGCACAGACAGCCGCTGAGATCATCTCATCATCCGCGGAAGACATGGTGGCGTTGTGGGCGGATCCCGACGTGCAAGCTATCTTGGCGCGCCGGAAAGTCAAGTCCCGTCTGGAGGAGGGTCCGGGGTTGTGAGCCCATTTCTACTGTGGACACGCTCTCCGCGGGGCACTGATTGACGAGCTCGGTATCTGTGATTGCAGCTTCCTCAACGACGTTGCTCGTGTTGCAGCACGTGATTATGAACCTTCTGACGAAGACGTCGTGCGAGCTCGTCTGCGGACCATGGGAGTGCAGGAGTACCGATTCAAGTTTGATAAAGGTGCGTATCGCCTCATCACTTCTGCAGACTGCGGCACCATTGCATCTCGCTCATTGATCAACTCAGGAGGCGTTGACGCGGGACGCGAGTGGATTCTCTACGATGTAGGCGGAGCTCGGTCCTCCGTGCGTGCATCATGCATTATTCTGCGATCATCAGCTCATCTGACCGACACTGTACACAGCGGCATGCCTGGTACCCGTACTTCGACGATATCCATGCGCTCATCTTTCTTGCGCCCATCAGCTGCTTTGATGAGCGACTCGCGGAGGATCACCGCGTGAATCGTCTCCAGGACAGCCTCATGATTTGGAAGGCGGTATGCGGGTCCAAGCTGCTTCGTCATGTGCAGCTAATTCTGGTGCGTCCCTGTTGCGCTGTATGACTTGTCCCCCCCTGTCGCTGACATATCCCCCGTCGTGTGCGTGGGAACAGTTCTTGAACAAGTGCGACCTCCTGCAGAAGAAGCTGTCGCGCGGCGTCCGGGTCGTCAAGTACGTTCCCAGCTATGGTGATCGGCCGAACGACGCCCAGTCCGTCGCAAAGTGTGCGTATAGCGCCCATCGGAGTTCACGTATCGGTCTCACACTTTCGCAGATTTCCGCCAGCAATTCAAGGACGTGTTCATGAAGCAGTCGCCTGAGAAACGAACTTTCTACTCATATCTTACATCTGTCATTGTGAGCCTTGCTGTCTGCCTAGCGGCTTTCCTTTGAGTGATCTTTTGATACTTGGCATGATATATAGGACACGAAGGCGACAGCTATCACCGTTGCTACAGGTACGCATATGGAGTTAAATTTTCTCCTATTCAATTCTTCTTATCGCTCTGCTGGCGCATCTGATAAGTGGATGATCGCTAACTTGCTTGCGTTGCAGTGCGGGATGGCATTCAGCGCAATTACATGAAAGACGCCGACATCCTGTAATGACTAATATTGGCGTATCATGCTCTACACATGTCCATCTGTTAATTTGTGCGTGTCCCTGTCGACCAGATAAAACAGGTCCGAGGACGGAGGACTCACATTCTTGCTCCTCAGATGGGAACCTATTTGTTTATATACATCACATAGGTATTGTACCACTAGGACTACAGACCTGCACCAGTGCTCCATTCCTACATATATTACCTAAGTTTGACTGTATCTTATTTATTAATGTAGCACCTGGATCATAGATATTGACTGTCATGTATATGAGGTCTTCGCCAAATGTTCACGCGTCTGTGGCTCGCCGCCACAGGCGCGTCAAATATTGAGCGCTCAAGCACGTGATATTTTTAACGATTTCTCATGAGTACGCTAATCTTCAATGTCGACGTCCTAGCTGAAGTATGCCGTCATCCCCATGTTGATTGCATTGATTTATCTATGCCGAAGTTTGGTAGATATGCTTAAATGCTGGAAAACGAGGTGAGTTCACGCACGTCGGACCCGACAGACCTTACTCGCGAAACCCACAGGCTGCGGGTTTCGCGAGTAAAGCCTGTCTGACTCGCCGTGTGCTCCATCACTGCCTTTCCTTCATCTGTCGAGAACAGCACGAACGGGCAGCAATTATACTGAAGCTATATGGCTAGAAACGAGCTAATTGCGCACCGCGGGATCATCCGGCGATTGCTGACAGCAATGAATCAAAAGCGACATCCCTGACCTGCAGGGCCCACCTCCTTCTTGTACCATCTCTCGGCTTCTTCACTGTCTGCCTGATTTAGTGCACGCTCTGGGGGCTTTGTTGCGGGGAGCCGATGAAGAATGGATGCCCTAGAAGACCGACTCGGGTGATGTGCCCTCATCGCCTCTTGATCATCTTCATGATCTTGACTACCGAGTCTGCTTCTTCATCTAGGGTGATTGAGACACTGACTGCTTTGATTGAGGACTGCGGCTAGACAGGACGTTCTGGCACCATGGCTAGGCAGTTAATTCCCCGTGATTCGCCGGACACTGCGGACATCTTCTTTTCCTGTGTAGAGCCCCGGCGCTGATGGGCTTGATTGCTATCCGACAACCTCTCGACACTGAGCACCTCCGAATGGCAAATTACGTCTGCGACTTGTACCAGCCGGTGACAATAGATGTCTTCAAATCCAATGCGTTAGCTTCTCTCGCAGCTGGCTTTGCCGATTAGATGTTCGGAAGACTGTCAATATTGAATCTTCAACGTGCTATTGCCTGTTCTGCAATGTTCTTGGTCGCTTACGCCATTCAGTGCAAAGAGGCTGGTTCGCTCGCATCGTCAGCCTCTTCCAGCTGAAATTGCTAGTTCAGTCACTAATCTAAGCTTCGAAATGCTATGTGGGCGAAGACACGCCGGTATATACAGTACGACCCGCGCCCATTGGCTGGCTATTGGACGAAACATCCGAGGCGCTTTCCTTGATACAAGCCTTTGCAAGCGCGCATCTTTCCATGCTCGGTCTTGAGCTTGATGCGTGATGGTAGCAGCCAACCATTGGATTACTGGCAATGCGACATCACCTGGCTTCACCATTGTATCGCTCACCATCAATGCATCAAGAGTTGATGATATATCTTTGGGTTCTCCCGTACGGCCTTTACGTAATGACATGTGAAACAGTATCTCGCATTCGTCCATGCCGAGCATGCACATTACATGAAGATAAAAATGCCGTAATGGAGCGCGGTCTTGGAAATTTGCATTCCGACGCTAAAGCTGCTATTTTTACGACATCAAGTCGTTTCGATGGACCAGTGCTCTCGATCGCACTTTTGACTGCCAAGCTTCATTCCAAGCATCAAACTCTTTCAAAAGCAAGATTCTTTGCCATGCTGTGTCTGACTCCAACGTTCAACTGTTTACGCTGGATGTTGTGTCCTGGAATGCTCCCAAACGACGTCGGCCGCCTCTTAGGCTGCGCCACCAGTCGGTCTTGTGCCTGAACGGTCTTGTGATTGCCCGGCGCTGATGTTTACTCGACAAGGTTTGGCCTCCGGATCTCGTGGATGGCTTTCATAGCAATCCTTTGCGACAAGAAATCGAGAACTCAGGAATTTTCGCGAAGGCGGAATTCAGCGCGGGACGTCAACGAATGCGGCATGGGTCTTGCCATAGGTAGAAGTTCGACTGTAGGGAGAAGACTCGAAAACACAGCATCTTTACCATGTCCCCGCATGGATCTCAGATACAGATGCCCACATCCGGCCTATGTCTTTTTTCAGATAGTTTCTCCCGTACCCCGCATCGCTTGACGCTCGGAGCTTATGAATGCACAGTCTCAGGATTGGTCACATTGAGCTGCTGGCAGGTGTGTGCCGCTGCTCACCGAGCGAGCTGGCCACTTATCTGTTCTCTCGATATTGAAAGGTTATAAGTCCATCGTCGGATGCGTGGTGGATGCCTTGCGGCAGCGTGGAGGCTCTGCAGGCGAAGGAAGCGATCTACTCGCCAAAGTCGGTAGTTCTCACCGCCTCGCTACACTTGCTGTCGAAGTCCAATCCATCAGCGCGGGGCCTGATCGGGCAGAATGCATTCCTTCTGGCGGCCGCGTTCCCATCTCTCAGCTGACGTGCTAGTTGCATTCGTCGCTATCAAACCAAAGATTGAGCGCTTTCCCTGCACTACAAGTATCAGGGTCCCCCGAGCGTGGGCGTCGCGGTGGCTCCTTTCCCTTGTACGCCGTGCCCCCTTCGTGCATCCTTCCTGGCGCCCTCCGTTATGACGAATTTCGACCCTCCTAGTACCCTCAAGCCAGCTCAAGTAGCGGTGGCGATGGTTGAGCATGGCATCGCTAAGCACAGAACGCGAGGAGATGTGGTCTTCCTCAAAGCGGTAAGTCGTGATATTCCGTTTTGTCTCTCTGAAGGAATCCATTCACTGTTTTTGCAGGTTCTTGCAGGTGTCATGCTGTCGTTCGGCGGTCTCCTCTCAGAGATTATCTCAGGTGGCTCAGCAGGAATCACCACCAATAACCCCGGCTTGGTCAAGGTCTTGGGAGGGGCAGTGTTTCCCGTGGGTTTGATAATGTAAGGCGGCCTTCCTAATGCGCAGGAGCCCGTCCCTGGCATGGGCTAGCGTGGGCGTAGGGCGGCATTGCATAGTGGGACGAACTAACGTACGATTGCCAGGATTGTCCTTCAGGGTCAGGAACTGCTGACCAGCAACATGATGGTAAGCCCAGATATAGATGCATAGACACGCATGCTGACATTTGTGACCAGATATTTCCAATGGCCTGCTTGAAGGGTGCAGTGCCTTGGTGGGGACTTCCATGGAATTGGCTTCTCGGTGGGTCATCTAAGCAGCTGCGCTTCTCAGCGCTTCTGAACATATTCCGAATAGTCACTTTCGGCAACCTATGCGGCAGCCTCTTCTTCGCAGCTGTCCTTACAAAATGCGAGCACCTCATGCCAGCGTGGACTAGCGAGGATTGCTGATAGCCATTCTTCATCGTGCAGATAGCGGCATCATCTCAACAGAGCCATACATCAGCTATGCACAGGACTTCGCACTGTGAGTCAATTCAGCTGCTTGTTTGACTCGTGCTCATATGACACGTTCTCTCTCACCATTAGACACAAGGCAAAGGAGCCGGAATGGTACCAAATCTTCCTCCGCGGCATTGGCTGTAATTGGCTCGTCTGCGTAGCAGTTTGGGTAAGTGTTTCACTGTATGGATGTTGTGAGCATGTTCTCAATAGAGGCATCTTTTCACATAGCAAGCTGCTGGAGCGCGTGATACGCTCTCAAAGGTCCGTTCTGCAAATAGCACATCTCATAGAAGGCAGGCTGACTGCAACTGCACAGATTGTGGCTATATGGATCCCGATCATGGTAGGCTTTGTCATGTAACTGCGCGAGAACTGCACCGAAGTTCACTTCGTCTTATAGATTTTCGTCTCGGCAGCATTTGATCACGGTAAGAATCCTTCTCGTCGGCCTTGCGAGTCGATTGCTAAGACCTTCTACTAGTGATTGCGAACATGTTCTCCGTCCCATTGGGTATCATGTTTGGAGCTGACGTGAGTAACGTGGAAATGTTCTCGGGAATATCTGCTGATCGCTCCCTCAGTTGACGGTGGCCGAGTACATTCGAAAGTACGTGCCAAGGACACGCTGTCAAGTCGTCATTTATATTGACACGTTGTCCCCGAAAGGTCTCTGATCGCTTCGTACCTCGGGAACATCGTCGGCGGGCTGATCGTCGCACTGCCCGCCACATACTTCTATCTGTCCGATTACAGCGGAGGCGGCCTGCGCGGCGTGGAGGAAGGCGAAGTCCTGAACGATGCAGCAATTGTCAACAGCGACGAGGATAGCAGTCGAAATGGGAAAGGGCGAGAGGAGGCGTTTGAAGTGGTCCCTGGGAAGTCCGCTTGATGGATTCTCTGCGTATTAACGTACTGTAGTGTAATATTCGGCTATTATTCGTGTCCTTTGTAACAGCGTGTACCTTGACGACCGTTCTACGTAATTTCTCCGGCCATCGTGCGACCGTACGAGAAGATTATGTTTCAAATGAGCGGTACCGCAGCTCCCTTCATGTGCGAAGTTACTGAGGTTCTTGTTTACGAAGACTTCGCGACGAAGCATCATCGGAAGCCAGGCCTCTTTTTATCCTCGGATCGTCGGTCGCATTCGTACGGGCATATTTGACATTCGGTTCCCAGTGTCTGTCAGCTCTCTCTGAAAATAGAGCAGCTCTGAGAAACAAGCTTACATTGTGGCAGTCCGTCGTGAATTCCGTACATGACATGATCAGTTAACCGAAGAAACCTGACGCAGCCCGTCTGTCGGCCCGCGAGCCTGTCATAAATTTGTGCCGAAAACCATGGTGGCGACGCGCGATCCTGACGTTCTTGCAGCGCGTGGACTGGGGGCCGGGTCGCTTTTGAGTGAGTCTTCTCGCAGAGATATACATCTGTGATCCGTCAGGACACAGACCCGGTGATAAGGTCAGATAACGACCATGGAGATCCGCGGACGAAACGGAAAGCGGAGACGAATGAGGAAAGACGCGTACGGATCCCGCATGTTTGCCGTGAGAAAGGATGAGCTATCAAAATCGCGAGCTGTATCAGGAACCAAGGATTGCTTCTTCAAAGGTGGGGAAAGCCATTCTATAGAAGATAAGTTACCGCGCGACACATGCAATCAGGCTTCCTGTATTTCATCCACACCAAGAAAGGTAGCAAATGCTAATGCCATGACCTCCATCCCAACCTTGAGCTCCTTCTCTAGGTCTATGCTCTCATCCGCTATGTGAGCCTCGGAGATATATCCTGGTCCGTAGACGATTGTGGATTCTATTGCGGGCCTCAATGAATGGACCAGGAAGCGCTGCGAAGAATGCAGGGAGGACCATGCACATCAGTGGCAAGCAGGACAAATGCGGACGTAAGAACTAACTTAATCATCGCTGCCAGGAGAAGTCACAATGCCTGCCTGTTGGCCCGTCACCACCTTTATGGCATCTTGGAAGATCAGCGAAATGGGCTGCTTCGGATCCACCCAGGTCGCCTCGGTAGCATATTCCTCTTTGTACTCGTAATCGAGCCCCGTGCAATCTTCTCTGTCGTTCATGCTTGTCAGGATATCCATTATCTCTTTACGCGCATTTGCAAGGGTCTCGCCAGGCACGATGCGCCTATCGAAGTGCACGACGGCAATGTCAGGCACACTGTTGATGTTATCTCCTGCTTTGAGGATCGTGAAAGCCAATGAAGCCATGCGCGCTTCAGCAGGAATCACCGACTCGTCGACGCGTGACGCAAGTTTAGGGCAAAGGGTGGTCGTCGCGAGATGCACGAACGTGCATGCGTGATGAAGAGCGTTGATCCCGAGCCCCGGCATCGATCCATGCGATAATCGTCCGCGGAAGGTGATAGCACCCCATATCGTGCCTCGGTCTTGCAAGAAGATGATGTCATTAATGGAACATGAATGTGTGCGAAGCTACTCACGTCCACAACAGACGTTAGTCGTGTTTAGTGGCTCGGTTATTACAACGGCATCGATCTTGTCGGCTCTGATATGGCCCGAATCAACGAGGAAGCCCATGCCGGCATTGTGAATGCCAGTGGTTTCCTCGTCTACTACCCCTGACTGTTCAATGTTGCCCTCGAGGCGAAGACCAGCTCTTTTGATGGCTTCTACTGCGAAGATCTGGGATGATAACATTCAGTTTATCTTTTCAACACCTCGGAGCCGAATTGACATGCCTGAGCAGCAATGCCTCCTTTCATATCGGCAGTTCCCCGTCCGTACATCCTACCGTTATGGACCTCGCCACCGAATGGAGGGTACTTCCAATTCGCCGCTGTACCAATCGGCACGACGTCGAAGTGCCCATTCACATGCAGCGTCTTTCCTTGAGCGCCGTCGCTGCCAGACAGCCTGCCAATCACGTTTACACGGCGCAGACCTTCACCACTCGGTGCGAGGGTCGGGAGCTGATGCACAGGTACCTCGACATATTCCACCGTATACCCGAATGACTTCAGAGTATTTCCGATGAGTTGTGCACATTCGGGATAATTCTTGCCAGGAGGATTGGTGGTGTCAATCTGAATCAGTGAGGCCAGGAACTTTGCGCATTCTGGTAGTAAATCTGCTGCAGCTCGCCGGATAGCAGATACTTGCACCTCAGTAAGGCTCGGCGGCACTTTTGACGGCTCTGCAGGCATTCTCGACATTCAGGTCGCAGGCCAGTGGCACTTCTCATCAGCTTATCGGTCGCAATAAAAACATGGCGTCAGTACCAACTACGATAAGCTACACGGACTGTCACGTTTTTTCAAAAACTGCAGGACCGTTTGTGGCGGAGGACTGCCGCAAAGACAGCCATTTGAAACATGTTTTATACATAGTTCATGTGTAATCAACTGGTCGGAATGGCAATGGTGAACGTCAGGAAGAGTGCTGTCTTCAGCCACCGTAAGTGACATAACAGATATTGTGACTGCTGTCCACGTGATCGTAACGGTCACGCCTGGAAGGTTTTCTTCGTCGAGTAACTCAGTGAATCCCCTTCGATTCTGAAAGTACCGTTTCTTGCCTGCAAATATACTGAGGAATGCCTAGATTTCCAGAGATTATTCTGACATAATGTCACAACAGTTCATTCCTGCTTTTGTTTTTTTTTGCACGCACCGTACACGGTCAAACTGAGTGCCTACGCTGACCCCTACTCCTCAAAATTTGTTCATACGCCTTCAATTGCCGCATGAACGCGCTGTTAGGTCTCACAACCTTCCTTCTTGAGATGACATGCTTGCATGCAATGTCGAACGGCATCTTCTCCACGGCCATGAGATATGCGATCACGACGCTGGCACTCCTGCTCATCCCCCACACACAATGGACCATCACTTGTCCCTTTTGCTCAAGCGCTTGGGCGATCCACTCTACGACAAAGTCCAAGTGTCCGAGAAGTTCCGCCTGGCGAGAATCGTCGATGGGGACCCAGACATGCTGCATTGGTTTTGGGAATCGAGGACAGTCGTGCTTGATCACGGATGCGACGTGGGTGATGCCCAGTCCACGCACAACAGCCGGTGATGTGGCAGTGTAAATGTCGCAGACGAACAGTCCCGGAACGATCTCGCTTGCCTGGGGATGGAAATCGTCCAGTGGCGTCTTCTGTATGCACGTAGCGCGCAGCGCTCGACGCTCAAAGAAGTCGTCATCGAGACTCAGAGAACGAAGCATGGAGACAACTGAGTCTGCGCGAGGAGGGGACGAACACCTCTGCGGATGTAGGTAAGCGAAGTGCTGCAAGTTGAAGTGCCGAGCCACACTGACCTTGGCCACGCCTCGACGGGAGACGGTCTGACCGTCAGAAACAGGTAGGGTCTGCGTCGTATATGTGCAGTCCATGATGTTGACGTTGGATGCACAGAAGACAGAGTGCGAGCATCGTATACCTACATGATGACGGTTTGGATGGCGAGGGAATGATACCTGCGGATGTAGCGGATACGATCGTACTCGGACGTGCCGCGAGTTTCAATCCGGACCAAACTCTCCTCTTCCGCCTATCTCCATCGATCCGCATCCGTTGGAGTGTAGTTCGTTCCCAACTGAGGATGAGGCTGAAAGTCTGAGGTATAGTCAAAGATGGAGGCAGAGTCACGTACGTCCAGGAGAACCAATGAGTGTGATCTCAGTCTCCGAGGTGACAGCACTCTCTTCAATCGGCCACAATTCAAATGACATTTTAAGCCGTGTCGTGCGTTATTTTCAATTCAATTGTAGACAGAACCTTGAGTCACGAGCGGTGCAATCATTGTATGTTCAGTCGTGAATTGGGCCATGAGACGAGCAACCGTCCTTGGAGCTTGCTCAACAGGGAGACGAAAGGATATGCCACCCAGTCAGATTGTGAGGATAGAGCTGTCGACTAGGGCCCATCTTCGTGATCTGGTCATGCATTACAGTCAGTCGATGTCCAGGAGTTAGCAGGCGGATGATGAGAGCGCATTGGTGGCAAACCTCTTCTGCCTTTATGTCCAATATGAGTCACATGTCGATGGTCAGAAATCAAATCGCCAGCCGACCAGCTCAGACCATCTCCGACTGAGTGCCTTTTCGACTAGTGCATTCCCTCATTCTCGCCTACTGGGGGCTATCGGCTGTCCTCCTCCCCGCGTCGTCACCATCATTGACGAGCCTTTCTTGCATCGTCGTTCTAACTTTTCATAATCTGGACAAACAAACGCCGTCGTTGCCAGTCACATCGCATGGCAGAAATATTCGTCAGTGCACCCAGAGCGATCTATCGCCATCGCCAGCACCCCAGTCACAGACCACGCGGTTACTGACGCAGGGGGGATTGGGGCTTGAACAATGCAATGTGCACAGAAGCATCCTTGTCTGCAGCATGCGGTGCGGACGGATGGCGCCCACCTTACGAATCAGTTATCGCATCCATCAATACATTGCAGGGCTCTGGTCGGAGGAAGACGTTTAGGGTTTCCGGTGAGTCATTCTCAATATGACCGTATGGAGGTGGGCAGGCTGCAGTAGGATGGACGGTCAGTGGAGACGGCGATCCATCGATTACTGTGTGGTGGAGCGTTGTGTCTTCTCCTTGGCGGTGGTCAGGCATATAATGGGAGTGAGTCGACGATGGACGGCAGCGACTTACATCCCAACGTCCTCTCCGCTGCATAGAACGCATAGTCCCTCCGTGCATCCTGATGTACCACGAGGTCCGATTGGGCTTTCGCGGCCGGCTAAGGCTCGTCCAATTACCAGGCTGGAGAGGCCTGTCGGAACGGTCTCCCGCCGATCCTAGTGTCGCAGCAGCCCTATCGGGTCCACTCTATCATACAAATTGGTAGGTCAGTTCCTATTTACGAGGTGTAAGCAAACCTTGCAAGATCCGGAGGATACCCGAGATACTTCCACTTAAATTGTTCTATTCTAGATACGTCGCATCGGTCTATGCGGACAAACCGACTTCCGGATGTCTCTACCAGTCTCGACTCTTCCTTCTCATATGTACTGTGACGAACACCCTGCACAAGGGCATTTGTTGCGGTACATACCATGAGAATGGAAGAATCGAGAGCGTTTCAAGGCATCCCGATTTAACCATCGCGATGGATACTCACCCTCATGCATGAAGCATACAGTTCGGAAGACGTATGCGCAGGACTCACCGACTGAATACGTGTCCCGCGCTCACAGAGACACATTCTTGAATTGTGTCCGTGTGAATGCATTCCTCTTCTACTCGACTGTTCCTTTGCCCAGCCGCCAAGCCGAGATGTCACCACTCAAGCTGACAACTCTAACTGTAATTCTGTGATGTATATAAACGCGTGAGGATCAAGTAGAGAAGGCTCACTCATTGGGCTCACCATTCAATAAAGGCAAAGGTAAAGATTAATCAATCAAACAGATGCAAGCAATCCAATCTAAGCTGCGACGAACGTAGTGTGGTATGATTCTTGCCTCCGTTGTGTGTTCTATCCGTTTCCAGTTCTGTTCACCGACACACCCATCTGCAGATTTGGAACGTTTGAACACGTAGGATGTCCGGAATTGATCAAGGCATCACATAGCGACACTTGGTGACACGGTGATTCGCGCGCCGTACTATGAGGGGCGATATACTTCAAGTTGTCCGCCCGGGCGCGCCAAACCGTACATCAGTAAGATTGCCTGCAGTCAGGAAGCGCAGCGAGGAACCGCAGGTGAACGTAAGGATGCGGATTGGTAGCTTTAGGGTCGAACGCTAACGACCTAGCAAACAGAAGGTTCGAAAGTTGGGAGACTTTACGAGTAATGCCTGACTCACCAAAGAGTACTTAACAGCGACTGACGAACGCTCTCCGCGGTGCCGTGTACACACTGCCCAATCCTGACGTGTCAACGTTCAACCATCCGGGGTAGCAAATGTTCCGACCCCCGAAAAGCTTTCCGCGAAGTGTGGTCGTAGGTGAAGCTTTTTCTCTGAAGGTGTGTCTACGAGTCTGATCCTTACGTACGAAGCGCCTCATTGTCACCGCGGCCGTCTAGTGACGTTTTATAAATTCCTCACAACTTTGCTTAAGCGTTCATCAATTGACGATCATTTGGCCTCACGCGCACGCCTGATCCTTCTTATCTTTGTATGCTGCGCAGTCGATTGTTCAAGCTGATCGTGCTTCTGTAAAATAACTAGGACTGCGACTCTGATGGACTTCCGCCGCGTCAGGTGGCGGCAGCTACTCTGTTGCCTCGCTGTACTATCGCCACACGACCTCGTGATTCTGTTGCCCTCTGGAAATTCGAGTCAGGCTGATGTCAACATCGTCTTGCTCAATGTGAAGTACTCGGGGATACAATCTCGCTTGCAAGAGCGCATAAGTGGCGTAGATGCCGCACAGCGTGCAATCCTTAGCCGCTCATCCCATCCTGGACGAAGGCCGGGTTGATCCTGATACGCCTGACGGCCAAGCGACGCTACGCAGCTCTCTTTTACGACCAGTGCAAGGTGTGACGATGCGCAATTTCGCCCCATTGATTGTATATATTTCGGTCGATCTACTCCGCCTCACTGCGCTCCGTGAATACAATGTTGCATATTCCTCGGCAAGCTCGCCCGGAACATCACCATGAGACTCATTGCAATAATTACAGAAGAAATAATTCATGCTGGAGGGAAGGCTAATCTCCGCAACCTGAGTGTGATTTAGCGTTGGGATGGCAGGAGGAAAACGAGGTCGGGGATTTCGTAATTTCCGAGTGCGCGCCGTGCCCATCTTGATCCCAGTTATTCTTCAACGTCAGTACAGCTACAATTCGTCTCTATTGCATCACGCCTTCGCAGCAGCAAAACGCATGATCATCTCAAATGGTCGCATATATATCCGCTACTCATGTTGATCTCGTGTTCATTAGCCGGAACGCAGACATCGGTGCTGCACTGCATTGGATGCTTCCATCGGGCTGTAGCTCATTGTACAGGAAAACGTCTAACGGTGCTGCTCTAATGTTACATGGATCATGCACAGGAGAAAACGTGGTTTTCCTATCGCCCACACGCCGCCACCTCAGCGGCCCACGGAAATTGCTGTAGGCAAATGACCAACCATTCACGACTTCGTCTTTCCGCTCAACTCATGCTCTATCTTCACGATGTCCTGAACATGGGGGTGTGCCCAGAGCGCCTCAAACGCTGCAGGCTCGAACGGAGGCAAAGGCTTGCGCGGAACACCACCGTAGCCGTATATCTTCTCCAGCAACGCCTTTGTGCCGGAGATACTAGCTTTTGCGATGGTGAAATCTGCTCGGCTAACAATACCTTGTACACGCTGTGCCTCCGGAAGAAGGGAAGGGTCCTTGTGCGCAGCCTCAGAGAGCTGGAAGAGCTTCATGATTGTATACTGGGATTATTGGCTCAGTAACTGGAAGGTTCAAGGGACGTGAAGGAGCCACTCACGGGTGCAACGTTCGCCAGACCTGTGATGGCACCATGTCCGTTCGCGTAGGAGGATGGGAGGATGAAATCAGCGTAACCACCCAGCACCAAGAATGGCGCATCAAGGTTCTTCCGGGGATATAGTGATGAGAAAGATGGGTCGGACACGGCTGCGCAGATCCGCGTCAACTTGCCAACGCTACCGCATCTATAAGAATGTGAGCAACAGAAACTAGTGCGTAAACAGTAAAAAATGGACTGACGTGAGCTTGACACCGGCCAAGTTAGGGCACTCAGTCGCCAACTCCGTGATTAGATCAGAATCAAGGTCGATGCCGCCACTCGCAGCGGGATCTGCCCAACGGGTCAACCTCGCTGATCATGTGTGAAAACCGATCAATTCACAGTTATAGATTACGACGGGAATAGGGCTCTTCTCCGCCACCTCTGACCAGAATGCCTTCAATGCCTTCGGGTTACCGGCCAGGACACCGGCATAGTATCCGCTTGCGATGACAATTGCGTAGTCCGCTCCTGCCGACGCGGCCTCCTTGCAGAGCTCGATTGTCTCGCGTGTGCTGCCGGTGCCAGTACCTGAGATGATGGGCATCGATTCGAAGCCAGCATCGTCGAGTGCTTTCCGTGCGGTCTTGATGAGCAGCACACGCTCGCCGTGTGTTAGGTGCGCGCCTTCGCCCATGGATCCTGCGAGGAGGGGCTGCACGCCGGCTTTCGCGCAACGAACGACATGTTCCGCGAGAGTGGTAAGATCTTGGAAACAGATGAAAATCCTCAATCCTCTGTGCGCTATTGAATGACCTGGAGAACACTCACCGAGCTCCTCAGTCTCCGGTTGGTAGAACGTGGGGATAGGTGCATAAATTCCTGGAGTCAGCGGGCGAGAAACGTGTCGGCTGTGTCCGTTGAGTCCATGGTGGATTGCGTGGTCCATCATGGTTTGAGATAAGGAGGTGTCGAGGAACTTGCACACAGGCGGGAAGAATGGTACGGACACCCGAAGTTATTAAGGAAGGGGACCATCGGGAGGGCTCGACGGGCCGCCGGCCCGTCATCTGGGCTTGTCCATCACGTGCCGGGTGATCCGAGGCGCGGCCCGGATTCAGTCTTCCTGCTGTAGACGCCCGCACTGCGCTGGTTCTCTGCCTGAACGCGAAGGCGGCGCGCTATGGGGGGCCAGGTTGGCTACGCACAGTCGGCATAGGCGCCTCGTCTTAGCCGAACACTTTGGAAATGAGATTACGACAGATATACACCGGTTGCACCCGTGAGCATTCTTGTTCTAACGCTCGCAATCCCATGACCCTTGCCGGAATACAAGGGAGGCCGTGGCACTGGCGAACATCGGTGGAGGGATAGGACCGTCTGAGCCTGCACAAGGCTGGGCTCGCCAACAGGACATTTGGCTATTGACTTGTCAAAGGCACAGACATTGAAGGCATCCGTGGAGCTACAAGGTCGATGGCATCTTGCATCAAGTTGCACCGAGAAGGAATGGTCCAGCGTAGATGCAACGTATGTACCAAGGTTCAGAACCGCGTGTTCATTGTTCGAAGAAAACATACCTCGTCTTTTGTTATCAACCGACGAAATGGCTGAAGAGAAGGACACGTACTGAAAGCAGAAAATGTGATATCCTTTCTCTGTTACTACCATCCAAGAACCAGTTAGCGGCCTGCTATTGTATGAGTTGACAGACAGAACCGCTGGGACGCAAATCATGGGACGCACCGGCATATCAATATGCTAGCAAAGCCGACACATACGGGTACTATAACGAAAGCAGTCAATACAGCGGTGTTATCAGTCCTATTCCTAGCCCATCGCTTTTCTTTTGGCGGCCCGGCTCAATAGCCAATCGCAACTGATTGATGTCACCGTCCACCTGCGCTTCACTGAATGGGCTCGGAATGTGTTGGCTTCGTCCCAGGAGAATATGAGATCGTTCGCGGTGCCGCTGCTCCCGAAGATCTAACTTGGCGCTGTTCTCGCCTTGAACATAGGAAGCAGCAGCATCTTCTCGTGCGTGATCTCAGCCGTATCAACTATGGGACTGTTACGTTAGTTCAGGAGCAGATTGATCGCGACACACATCGACCCTGATGAGAGAACGAGGGATTCGCATATAGACGATGTGCGACGCCTTGGGCACCATCGTATGCACCAGTTTCAGCATGCGATCCTCTGGGAGTCAATAAGTCAAGCAAAATGGTGATCGATAGGTGCGAGCTACTGGAAATGCTCGCGCACATTACGACAGGATATAAGAAGCCAAACCTCTTTGCGGAAAAATAAACTGTTCTGGTTGGACGATACTGTGTTTTCCATTCCACCGTTGCGCTTCATCATATAGTCACGAAACTCAATTGCGCCACAAGTTTCAACACAATGTGCACCACAGAATCACCCGCAGGAAGTACAGCGACTGCAAAACGTTAGTAGATGCTAGATTTGTCGTGCGTGAACAAAGGCGTTAGATTTTCTGGTTCATTGTCAACCACTTAATGACCCGCTTACGACTTGCGTTTAAGCAATTGCTGACAAGAATTTCGTACTGATATTTCCTAACGGACAGCCTGTGCAAATATCTAAAGCTTGTTATCATGTTCAGGGTCGTCGTTGCAATCATTGCCGTCGTCATCAACATCCTATCATGGTGAAACGTGTCGGGTCCATTATCGTGGTCGTCTTGCTTTTTTGAGACAGCTTGAGCAGGAAAATTGGCCATCCAGTCCCAGGACTTGACTCAATCAGAGATTTGGCATACTGGTGAGTAGCAAACAGATTAGAATTCAGGGGGCAGCTCGAAGACAACTCGCACCATTCGTGCAGGCTCAGCACTCCAAATCGCAGGCTTCACTTTGCCCCTCTGCCTCTATTCAAGGTGAAATATTCCAGATCAAGCCACGCTGCTGCCAGAAGGTGCAGATAATCATCAGTGCGAGGTGATCACAGCGTCAAATTTGAAGGTGACAAACAACAATGCCGGTAAGGTTAAGAGAGGACGGACCTAGAGGAGAGAGATATGATATGATGCTCTCAAATTTGAAGGATGCAGCGCATTGAGACGCGGAGTCTTTCACTTCATCGAGTCTAAACACGGATACATTCTTCAAATAAAGACACGGAGCAGCAACCGTTAGTGCTGAGACCATCAGGAGAGATACGCAGGGATTTTAGAAGTTTGAAATACCGGGAAAAAAACACTTACGATTGCCGGTACTCTCGATGCATTCTGATGGAAGATGCACTACAGGCAAAGCTTGAAGCCTTTGTCTAGGGGACAGTGTCTGTAGGGTCTGCTTGTCCAGTGAGGAACACGTCAATTCGCAGCGACATCTTCATAGACAGCGTCATTCTACCCGTGAGATAGTCGGGGACAGTATGGAGTCATCATAGTGACAAATAGAAATCCCCATGCATGACACCGTACACGTTGATGGCGAACAGGCTATTCTCCCGGGGTGGATAGGATGTCCGGTGTGTTCAACACGATGCAGTACGTGCCATCATATAACGAGGTTGAATGGGTACAGATCGACGACATGAAGGAAACGGTTCAAAATAACTATGATGTCGCGGTACCAAGTAAATGTTGTCGCGTGGCGTCCTGCACAATCACATGACCGTGACACCCTCCTCTGGTTCCACACCTTGCGCACCTTCCGAGTTTCAAAAATGTCTAAACTCGCCACGTTGTATATGTTGCTGCATCTTTTCATGTATTTATGAGCGAATTGATGTAGGCAAGGGAAGATTCGGACGCGAATGCTGAAACATCCGGTCGGTCATATGACCAGGACGCGTCGCGCTTGTGGCTAACAGTTACCGTTTCGGGAGTTGTTACCACAAGGCAAATGTACAGCAGCTTACCTTTCACAAAAGAAGGTTACACAGAGAGGGAGATGGAATATTATATTATGGTATGGATGCGATGTAGTAGATCATCTAATAGTACATATGTTGCATGAGGGCCGAGGCAAATATTGATATAGAGCCATTCACAGGTCGCAATAAGTTAGTAAAAGTACAGTATGCGGGATCGTACAATGCATATGCAGGTTCATCCCTCCCGTGGCTCATAAGTATCGTGAACATAAGCATGCTCTTCTCGTCAAGTCTTCGCCTTCTTGGCGCGCGTGCTTGTCTTCCGCGGTACAGGCAGCCTCTTGGGCGCGACGTCCGCCTCGCGAGCCTTCGCCGTCTTCACCACGGCGCGACGTGACTTCCGCCGTGGACCCTCTTCCTGTCCCTCCGGAGTCTCTTCGCCATCAATTCCCTCAATCTCGGCGGCCTTTCTCTTCTTCCCTTTGGGCTTCGAGCCGCCGTCCTCTGGGACGACCGTCTGGTCAGAATCAGCACTGTCACTAACCACAGTACTGGAGCGCGTGGTGGGAAGAGACTCGACTGCAGGCGTAGTAGACGGTGCGCTCAGCGCGGCCAGATCACTTGGGCAAGAAGTGTTCGCCGCTGTTGCTGAGGCCAGCGAAGAAGGCTCGGGTGCGGGCGTCGCGGTCCGTTTCTTCTGTACGCGTCTCGAGGAGCGTCTAGTAAGCGCCGGTCTAGCAGTGGCAACTGCTGCATCGACTGATGCAGGGATAGCAGCGATAGCGGCGACCTCTTCGGTGATTACGGACTCGTCATGGACAGCAGGCTCCTCTTGAGTGGGTGCTGATCTAGCGATTTCAGACGGTGCATCGGCTGGTACACATATAGCAGCCATAGAGGCGGCTTCTTCGATAGGGACGGGTTTCTCGTCAGCGGTTGGCTCTTCAACTGTCTCGATATCGATGGCCGCATCCGCGGAAACCGTGGCATTTGCAAGCATGAGGATGGCACTGGACGCTTGCTCGAGAACAGACTCGTTCTCCGCAGCCACAACCTCCGCCTCCTCCACAACCCTCGAGGCCGATCGCGTCCGGACGCGGTTCTCCGCCACCGCATCCTCCTCGCCTAGCTTCG
Organism: Laetiporus sulphureus 93-53; assembly: GCF_001632365.1. Taxonomy (NCBI): domain Eukaryota; kingdom Fungi; phylum Basidiomycota; class Agaricomycetes; order Polyporales; family Laetiporaceae; genus Laetiporus; species Laetiporus sulphureus. The sequence goes on from NW_024468540.1 coordinate 272,875, forward strand.
CCTTGTCGTTAGAGGTGGTCGTGCGCGAGCGTGTCCGCGGAGGGTTGACCGGAGCAACTGCGGTCTTTACAGTGACCTTGCGATCCCGGAGTGATCGCTTGTCCACTTCCGAATCGCTGACCAGCAGTCGGAGGAAGTGTGCCCGCGAGAGTGCTATAAGGTTCTCACTCTTGCCCACCCAGCAGACACTCGAGTGGATCAACCGGGGAGTGTGGCCTAAGTGCGCGGCGATGTCAGCGAGGAAGGGTCGATTGAAATACTTGTGACGTACACGAGACTCGCTGCACGACCGCCGCAGTGCGCTCCCTCACGCATTTCCCCCACAGTGCCCAGTGCGCCTGGTGATCGAAGCTGTAGAGCACCTTTAGCGCTGCCAGCGAGAGAATACACGCGCTCTGGAGTTCGTTCAACGTCAGCCCGATGTCCAGCACCGCGCTCACGTCCAGCACCTTCCCGACATTCAGTGAGCCCTTCATGTCCGGTGGCATATGGGAGATAAATGGCGTCATCTCGAGGTGCCCGATTTCCACGTTGTACACAGCAGCGAGGCGCTGGATGTATAGATCGACTAGTGGGTGGTCATCCGTTATTCTCCCATCCTCTAGTATCGCAGGCCTGTCCGCGCTCGAGTACGCTCCCGGGGCGTTGCGTCGTGGCTTCGTGGCGGCGTCAACCTTGGGAGGGCGGGAACCGGAAAAATGAGTTCGTGATGAGATGTTTGCAAGCAGGTCGTCATCCCTGACATAAGAATGGGGGAAATAGGTTCTCGGGTACGACTCCTCGTCGTCCGAGACTGTCCAGATAGATGTGGAAGAGGCGATGCCAGGTGAGCAAGAGCGGAGGCGATCGTAGCGGGACATGACAGGCAGCTCTGAGATGTATGGATGGGGTATAGTAGATGAAGGGATGGATATACTAGATGAAGAGGTTGGGAGCAATAAAGTGTCGCTAATGCCTAATGTGGGGAGGTGCGTGAGGCGGTGGCTGCGCGGTGGCCGTAGGCGATGCTCTGTGTGTGGTTAAGAAGGCCTGCACGAGGTAAATGGATACCAATGGAGAGAGAGTAGGTGAATATGCTGTGTTGATGGTATATGGGAAGAGAGAGAAAGGACGGATAAGCGGCGTGCTTTATGGCCAGAGCGATGTGCCAGTGGCCACCGTCAGATCGCCAGATCGTGCCAGCCACCGTGAACACGTGTTCGCGAGCCGCTTGATATCCGCTCCTCGCCACATGCTAGAAGTTCTGCAGGCACACACATGTTTTACGCGGACCACGGGCGATGATAGCGACGGGGTTTCGAGCACAAAAAACAGCAGCGATTGAGTGGCACTAACCACAGAGCACCAGATGCCAGATCTTCCCGAGATCTAATCTGATCCCGCGATGCTACCACCGCATCAGAGCGCTCGCGCTTTGAATTTTCAACAGGAACGATGACAGGTAAGATTCATTATTTTCGTTCGGCGCACTAACTACGGTACGCACATATGGAAGAGCAAGTCTGCACGCACGCTAATAGCTCGCACGCTTATCCGACCTCCCACTGAAACAAACGCAACGTCCAGAAGCTCATCGCAATAAATCATGATGATCAGTCGTAAATTATAACGAGCACGAATCTAGCTTTCATATCTCCACAACGAACGCGTCGCGCCGCATTGATCAGGTGACCGCGAAAGCAAGCGCGTAGCATCGCTTGTGACTATTTCCGTTACGTCCGTCACGCTCCCGAACGGCTGTCTCTTTCAAAGCAGCAGATAGACACGGACAATTTAATCCTACTCGTTCCACTGATATTCATAGCCGCTAGTTCTCACCGGTATGATTTCCCGGCGTATGAGGAATCTACGTTGCAGCATCAGGATATCGCCAGACCTTGACGGTACCATCCGCGCTCGCAGTGACCAACTCTCCAGCCTCAATAGGATGTTGCTCTATCCATGTGATGACCTTATCGTGCACCTTCGGCGGCGGGTTCGGCTGCAGAGGTGTTGCCTGGCACAACAAAGCGCGTGAGACAATATCCGAATCAACGACGCGACTGCTTGCGAAACGTACATCAACCAAATCCCAAGCCCACACCATTCCCTTCTCGTCGCCACATACGACGCTCGCCTCGCCATGTCCGAAGCATGTGCGACAGCGGTACGATGAGTTCGTGTGGCCGGTGAAATCATTCAGCATCTTGCCCGTGGTCATGTCCATTAGTCGGACGTGCGCGTCTAGCGTCATTACGAGATAGGTTTGACCGTCTTGGGAGGGAATGACAGCCGTCACCGGATCTTTGGCGACAGTTCAACTCGATGGACAGACAGCGAGAGTAGAGAGTGCGTACGTCCTATGAAATCCGAGCGCAGTTCTCCCATGCGGAGGTCGTATGTACGCACATAGCCATCTACAGAGCCAGTCACAATGTAAGTCGGTCCTACATGAAGAGTCTGCACAGCGTCGTGCGCCTCTTCCAGTGTCTGTATGGGCTGGCGGTTTTGGGAACTAGAACACAGCAGGCTGTTATTGACAGTAAAGTTCATCTAGGACACGAGGACGCACCGAAGATCCCACAACCTAACCGTAGAATCATACGAGCCTGCATATTGCTTCCAGTCGGTTGGACGCGACGATGTCGGCTAGGAGACATGAGGACGTACCGCTCGCTAGAACACTCGCATCTTCGTTGAACTCTACAGCAAAGATCTTGCCCATGTGGCCTGGAATCCTCCGGATTGTGGTCCCAGTCACAACGTCCCATAAGAACACCTGGCGGTCTCCTCCAGAGGAAGCGAACTTGCTATTGTCGTGAGAGCTAAATCACCCTCCTCAGCCTCCAAGCACAGATATATACCGAGCATATAGACGTACACGGTAATAGATAGGACTTCATAGCCATGAGCAGCATACGTCTTTATCTCCGTGCCCAAGTCCGGGTTCCACAAGCGCACGGTGCGGTCTTGCCCGCCAGACAGCACGTATTTCGCGGTCCCTTTGGCGTAGCGTACGACGTGCACGGATCCTTTGTGGTGGTCGAGCGTGGTGTGCAGTGTTCGAGCAAGGGGGGTTGGGCCACGAGACGGTGCCATGGTAGGTGTTCAGGAATGCTATCCCGCCACAAGTTGGCCACAAGTTCCTTTTTTGTGTAGATGATCACGTGATCACCGCTAGCGCTCCATGATGTTACCAAGTGTGACATACGAGGCTCTAGTAGCGCTACTGAGCATCGAATGCTATCCGTCACAGCAAAGAATGCACGCTGACGAAACTGCCAGTGAGTCGGTCCGAAGGACGGCAAGCATGACAAGGTTCTTCCACCGGAGAATCAATGGAAATATAATTTCATTTCCCCTTGCCGTGGCATTCTATCATCTCATAAGTCCACAGCCAAACGCAGAAGTGAGTGCTCAGTCCCAAAGGTGCAAAAAAGCCTTCCGAAAGCACTCACTGGATGAGAATGATTCAGATCAACTCTGGTACCTTTCCTTCGGTGAGAAGTGGTATATTCTCTGCTGTTGAGCTACGCCATGAAGAAACTGTATGTTATTGTTTCATATTTACGTCGAAATTCGGAAAGTTTGAAAACGTTGCTTGCGCCGAACTTAGCTGGGTACTTTGCTGGTTCAACTCTTACTTCTCTCACTTGTGACATTTTTTTCCTTCAATCATAGTTCAACGTTCAACCTGGGTCGCATGAGGCTCGCCAGGTTCGTTTATGTTTAGTTGTATCAGGATTTACACATGCGTATGTTCAGAAAAATCACTGAGTGTTGCTTATAGTGAACAACACAAATTAGCAATTCAGTCCTGTTAGATCAGCTTCAGTGATGGGCTTGTCTCAGTCTACAATGCATGTTCAAGAAATCTACAATGCACGAGGACAGAATACGATACAGCGCAAACAGCTCTACATCGATGGTTATACGTCGAATCTCCATACTTGCACGCCATCTGTACCAACACTGATGATCCTCCTCTCGTCGAACACCACGGTGCCCTTCACGCCCGATGCGGCCCGCAGCCTCGTCTCCTCACTCTCGACCTCGTCGATAGCGTGTGCAACAGCGACTCTCCCGCTGGATACCTCTGCACCAGTCCCACCCTCCAGATCCCACACCCAAATACTCCCATTCACACCGAGGCTCACGCACCGCCCATCGGCGAGAGAGAGCGCAGAAACGGGGCCAATCTGCCCGTGCAAGCTTCGCACGAACGTCAACTTGGGCATCGCCGTGGGGGAAGACGATGCAGGCAGATAGAGGCGGTAGAGCTGCAACGCGTTTGCGGAGTGCAGACTTGAAGATGTGTAAAGCGACGAATGAGGAGACCGAGAAGGACTTGACGGAGGAGATGAAGATGCGGATGACGAAGAGGGCGAACCCACAGCATTCTTTTCCGCGGTACTGGTAGGAACGGCATCGCCAGGAGCAAGAACTACCCACTTCCCGTCAGTCTGTGTGTCTGCTACGCGGGCGACCTTGCGAGACCACTGCTCACGCATGAGGCGGAGCTTGTTCTCGTCGATCCACCCCTGAGGCACATCGATAGCACGAGCGGTACGCGTCCCGGTGACTGCCATTCGGCCGCCTGCTTCACTCGCAACCATCAGCTCCGTAGCACCAACACTCCAATGCGAAGGGTACACAGGAATCGCATATGCCAAGACGAGCTTGTATGTCCCTGGAGAAGGAGTGGAAAGGACGAGGGAACTTGGAGGGTGCGAGGTAAAGGATGTGAGCGTCTGCGTATGGGCTACGTTGTCGTTGGACAGGTCGTACAGCGACAGGTGGAATGACTGTGAGAGCGTTACAAGCAACGGGTGGTGATATACTGCCTGAATGATCGGCGCTGTGCGTGACGTTCGGGAATTTGGCACGTAAGTGAACAGCCGTGATGAGTGGGTGGGAGTGTGGTGGTCTATGGAAAATAGAACAAACTCGCCCGTCGAGAGAAACGACACGAGCCGAGCATGGTGAGTAGTCGTTGGAGGGCATTGGTCAAGGGCGAGAGCCGTAACCTGCACTGTCGCCGACGGCCGGGTTGATGCAGACCGTAGAGTGTGTGTGCCATGCGTTGTATCAATAAGAGTGAGCACTGGATGAGAGGATGCCCGAGAACTGGCAGTTATCGTCATGCTGCCAGAGATTATAAGGAATGTTTGATCCTGGACACCTTGTGAATCTGAGCTGGACGGTAGCAGCGTCCTATCCGACAAGGGGAAGTTGAGTCCAGTTTGCAATGCTTCCACCGAACAGCGTCCTGCACAATGATTTATATGATTTATTCGAAGAAGGATCAGACGTGAACGTACCTGTACGCCAATTCGAGCTTATGCGAAACATCCATTTCCAATCCTTGATGCCTTCCGAGTGCGCTCGACCGGGCAGTGGCCTAATCTCCCGGCCATCTGCCCGCCCTATGAAGCCTCGCACTCCACGAAGCCTCGATCTACCATACTCGCTCAGATACTGAGCCTTCCACAACTATCGCTCTGCGTTCAACGACGGGTTGTCATGAATAGTGCTCGTGGGGGATATGTACCTGGTTGTCGAGCGCGAGCCTCGACCAGTTTCTGTTTGTTCGCTGGATTGCGCAGAGATCTGTCCAAGACAGGTACGAGAAGATAAGCAGTATGATCTCGTCGTAAAGGAGCGTGTCAAAGTTCGGCCGCGGAGCATGCGGGATGGAAGGGGGGTTGTCGGATGTATGGAGACGCTTCGGCGGCGGGAGGAGATTGGGAGTCAGAGGTCGTTTGTTGGGCATGACGAGCGTTTGTAAAGAGCCAGTGCGTGTTCGCTATCAATGGCACACGGCAGAGCTTGAAGCTGCTTGAAGCTTAAAAATCAAAGGAGTTTCGAAATAACTGGGTGTATGGGGATGATTTGTCAGGGGGGAGTTGAGGACTGCGGTACGAAATATAAAGTATACTGCAAAGCTGACAATAAATGCCAGCGCTCCAGCGCGATCGACGTCCAGAATGATACACAGACAAGAGTGGATGAAGACTTGAGAGATACGGGAGAGTGGAAGAGTGAGTCGAAGGACGAGGGCACGCTGACCTCAGTGACCTGGGAATTGCCGAGTTCAGATTTCCTCCTACTTTTATGTCGGACTTGCGCCAAACTCAACAGCACAGGCCATAATCGGTTTGGCTTTCATTTCTCGCACAGAGATGAAGAAGGATGCTCAGAGAAGCAAAAATTCCGCATTCTTACATCAAGGATAACGAAACATGCCCCAGCTGCTGGACTGCGCGACTCCCGTTAAGTTATCTTCAATCACTCCAGAATTTACCTCGCGAAAGCTTCGAGTAGCCGGACGGTTGTGCAAGCCCTGTACTAATTGCTCTGTTACTGAACTGGGTCGATAGGATGCTCGCCTACATTCCGGAGACGAGCATGCTGCTGCTAGCTGATGGGCACGCCGCGCTTTTCGTGGACATATCTCTCTGCCTCAATCCCCATTCATCCATGCCATGGCTACGGGAACGAAACAGCGTGATTATGGCCATGGGGAATTTGGAGGAGTCGGAGGTGCGTAGAAGGTGGCATTCCCACCGTTGCTTGTCTTACCGTCCGATCTATTCGTATAGCACCCCTTCCCGCTGCCTATTCTCCCCTTGCACGCTCGGAAGAGTGAAATCGACCCATATCTTGTGCTTCGTGCGATCGTTGTGACGGATTCGCTCACGTTGGACCTGCGGTTATGGAACAAGGCTATTGAGGAGCGAGAGAAGCTGGCTGCAGCAAGTTCTGCGAAGCGGACTACTCCTTCCGATATTGGAAGTGTTCGGTAGATACTGGTTCAGAAAGCTCACGAAGGCTGTCTAACTGCTACGCCTGATGGCACGATAATGATAACCTTTCGCGTGCTTGGATCGGTGAGCCAAGGAACTGATAAACATGTTGCAGGTATGTCAATAAGAACCTCAATGGTCCGCAGCTAGTGGTTGATCTAGATTGTTGTCACTTTAGAAAATTCTCCAATGCCAAGGTAGGACACTGGACGATTAGGACTGACCTTTGGAATGAAAATCTTACCTGCTCCAGTGATAATTTGCTTACATTTGACGGTCACTATCGAACAGCTTTTACATTTTTGCAGCGGAAGGCTGGATGAGTCGAGGTTTGGAAAGACATGATCTATCCATCGGGCAGCCCATTCAATCTCCTCATCGGCTTGGCCATCTGTGAACGAGACAGTGAACGACAACAGCACGAGTCCATAGAAGCAGCCGCAGAAGAGTTAGGGGAGAGAAGTCCACCTGGGACGCTCTCGATCTCGGGCACGAAGTTGAGAGAGCGATGTTTGATATCCAGTAAGTCTGTATTAGTGAGGGATGGTTGCATGTTGACATTCAATGTGAGCACCTAAGCCTTCGACTAAGCGACCATCGTTTATGCGATATCCAAAGGGGAGAACTACCAGTCTAATAAGGTCAAAAATACAGTTATGAGCTGATGCAGCTTTAGCAAGAATTGAACGGACCCGTCTGATGCAAGAGGACGGTAGATGTCTGGGGAGCTTAGGATTTCCAAGGACCGCAATAACGGAGCAAATTTCGAAGCGATTGCCACGAACACGGCTTTCCATGGGCGAGATCGTTGGGAAGTTGCCCTGGAATAGGAGAACAATCTCTTTCAGAGAAGGTACATAGAGTTCCGCAGGTATGCTGGAAGCCGGAGCAAGGTCACCGACTTAACGCAGGAATTGCAAAATTGGGGAGTCACCGCGACATTTGGTACGGATCTCGTCATCCTGCCGCCGCTGGTCTTCGTACATGATGTGCCATCAGACCAACCGCTACTACTTGCCGTCAGTAAAGATAACGATGAAGATACATTGTGAATAGCGACACCGTCCTGGATAGTATATTGTCAGTGTAAATGGCGTGAAGCCCCTGATTCATCCAAAGTAATGTGTCGAGGAGGGGTAAGACTGAGTCTCAAGCCTGCTACTAGTGCGGTCGGGCAAATTCCGAGCTGGTGCATCGGGATAACTTCGTCAATGCCACCGACCGGAGTCACATTCAATATATTCTATCCGTCTAAGCCGCTGTCCTACACAGCACGCTCGGTAGCAATTTCGAGGCAAGAAACTCTTTCCACTCCTGGAGAGAAGTTCACATAAGACCGCGGATCCGCGAACGGTTCTTAAATTCAGACAGTATGAGTCAATGCATTCCTAGCTTGCTGAGATGAGCGTAAACACGGTGGCGAACGTTACGCGAACCTACGACGTTTGTGAGAAGTCGAACTTATTGTGGTCGCACCTGAAACGACTCGAGTCGGCGTCCCTCAGTGGTTATAAGCGCCCATCCTTTGATGGCTGCAGGCGCCGCCAGCGCTTTCAGGCTCAAGCCAAACTCAAGTACTCAAGCTCAAGCCCCTTCATCAGTTCAACATTCATGTCACGGCGCAAGCTGAATTGTGGATGAATATCTAAATGGCGGCTCTCGCTATGCATGACGAATTTTCCCCGAATTTGCTCGTCAATGATCCGATGCGGATCTACAGAGCCAAGCGCGATGCCGCCAGGGCAAAAGTAACAGACAAATACGAAATCCTTGGCTTCATCTCTTCTGGAACGTATGGCAGAGTTTACCAGGCACGGAGTAAGGAAGGTGAAAAAAGGATATATGCGATCAAAAAGTTCAAACCCGACAAGGAAGGCGACGTTGTCACGTACACAGGCATCAGTCAAAGTGCCATCAGAGAAATTGCGGTGAGCATCACAAATGTGTAATTCCGTATTGGCTGATCCATTATTGTTCAGCTAAACCGCGAGATATCGCACGAGAATGTTGTTGCATTGGAAGAAGTCATACTTGAAGAGAAGTCGATATATATGGTGTTCGAATATGCAGAGCACGACTTTCTGGTATGGTCACCGGTTGCCTTCGATATCCTTGTATGCTGATGAAGCCGCGAAAAGCAAGTCATTCATCATCACTCTCAAACACTCAGGAACCCCATCCCACAAGCAGTTCTTAAATCACTCACTTACCAGCTGCTGAATGGCCTTCTCTACCTCCACACGGCGCATATCATCCACCGCGATCTCAAGCCAGCAAATATTCTCATAAACTCATCCGGCGTCGTCAAAATCGGCGATCTAGGACTAGCACGCTTGACGCACCAACCTCTGCAGCCGCTGTTCGCGGGCGACAAGGTGGTCGTCACTATATGGTATCGCGCCCCGGAGCTGCTGCTCGGCGCAAAGCACTACAACAAGGCCGTGGACGTGTGGGCCGTCGGCTGTGTGATGGCAGAACTGGCGAGTCTTCGACCGATCTTCAAGGGAGAAGAGGCGAAGCTGGACTCAAAAAAGAACGTGCCATTTCAGAAGGACCAGCTGCTCAAGATTTTTGAAGTCCTCGGCACGCCGGAAGGTGCGATTGCCTCGCAGCCTTCTGAAAAATAAGACTAACACTACTGCAGAGAAAGACTGGCCTGGCCTCAAAGATCTCCCAGAGTATCAAAATATGAAACGTCTCGACATGTACGATGCCATCTGCAATTTAACAGCAGCATACTGATATATCCGCACACGTCTAGCTACCAGAATCGCCTGAGCGAGTGGTGCCAATCGCGAATCCGGTCTCCAGCAGGCGTGGATTTGTTGCGCGAACTCTTCGCGTACGACCCCGACAATCGGCTGTCAGCAAAGGAAGCTCTCCGGCACAAGTGGTTCCAGGAGGACCCGGTCCCCACTCATAAGTACGTTCTGTCGTCGTATATTCAAGTTGTATCGACTGACAGAAACCCATCGTAGTGCTTTCGCCTCGGTTCCAAACTCGCAGTATCCACCCAAGCGGCGCATCACGCACGACGACGCGCCGTCAATGATACCGCTGCCACCTACAACATCTCAGCTCGGGCAGGTGCAGGCTCAGGCACAGGCCCATTTATCGCAACAATTGTCACACCCACAGTCGGGGCGCGCTGGCAGCGTTGCGAGTTTCGCAAGCCTGAGCGGTGGCGCGGCGGGCTTGGGCAGCGGTCACGGTAGGAAGAAAGCACGGTTGGGATAAGGGTGACATGCTTGCAAGGACTAATGCTACTAGTTGGATGTCATTCTCTATCTCCTTACAGCGGCTACATACTAGACGGACGGCTGTACGTATAGCTTATACGGATGTACAATATGTTGCAGATTCAAGACAGGCATGGGACAGTGACAGTGGAAAGTTCGGAACCATTGTTGAAGACTCTGAACAAGATGGATGGTGCGACTACGTGAGCCTGAGAGCCGCGTCGTGGATAACGATATGGGCACGGCGTCCTCCTTTGCAGCCGTACCTACGGATGATCGTTAATTTGACTAGCGAGATCATTATTAGATGCTTCGGGCTGTCCACAGCGTACCATTTGTTGAAGAGGGGATTCAGTCGCATCGCAGTATTGAACCGGTCTACAGTCTTGCCTGCGCCTGATGCTGCAAGTTCTGATCTAAACAAAAGTACGTCTGTTCATTCCTCCAGATACGACGGAACCGAGAATGACCTTATATGTGGATGCAATCGTGCGCAGCTCTTACTCAGGCATGCTTTACGCGCATCTTGCTCGCGATCCCATCGAGGCATGGAAGACGGGCAGGACTCAGAGTGGGGAAATACATATCATGAGTATGGGCATGCTACTCAGATCTCGCTGACATCCTCAACGTATTGACCTGTATACAGGTCTGGGGTGTTCGTCTTCCTCTCCGAAGGCGGCTCACACATGTGTAAGATGTACCTGAATGATGAGAAACTCGGTGCACAGGTCCAGTATCTCAAGGATGCCAACGCCATCCGCACGATCTTCCCACATGGAGTGGAAACAGGCTCCTTCGAAGACTGTGCCGGCTGAATCAATCGCGATGGAGGCTGGGTAGGACGCCCTCCAGGCACACAGGATCCTGATGTCCAAAGTGACCGCGCTGAGAAGACAAATCGTGGCTTGCAAAGAGGTCTCCAGCTTGATGCAGGCAGAAGGCAAAACCGCTGGGGTGAGGATGCTCCGATGGGACGGAGTACAATGCGGTCCTGATCGTGCTCAGCGTTGGCTCCTGGACGGCCTCTGCATTTCCAGGCTTAGGCTTGGAATCCCATTGTGTGGCCACTGCGTACGGTTGTCTGTTTTTTTCTTCGTCGTAGAGCTTGTTGCTTGCAGACAGAGCAATGCGATGGTCCAGCTCTCGCCAGATGAAGCGCAACGACACCGAGATGTTCCTGTATATCTCGACTTGATCACAGGGTTTTGCACGTTCCCGGTGAGTCCTACGACAGGGACTTTCATTAGCCTAACACTGAGGAGACGATTACTAGCCGAACAAAGACGAAATCATAAAGTCAGTGATACATACCGAGACGGACATAGCGTAGCACAGATGTGCACTCCGGATGATCTCGTCGCATAGTGGTTATTTTTTACCACTGCACGATGTTGTACGCACTGGTTGGCGCATCAAGTTCCAAGCGATGAAGGGTTCATGATTCGTGTCTTGAGATGTCATATTCATAGCAGAGTGCGCTCACGACTCTTGAGCGCACTTCATTATGAATCTGGCAAACTAAATGTAACAAACAAGCACATCATATCGTATCGCACAAAACAGTCTTCACAAGAAGGCCCGGGACCACATCGCACGGCAGTCTTCGCCAAGCACCGAGCAAGAGGATTTGGAACCGCCGTAGCCTCCAACGTGAACAAAATCGCGAAGGAAACCAGACACATCTCACCTCTCAGCACACCCAAAGAACATACACAATCAATCATTCCTCCCGCAACTTCCCAGCCTCCTCCCTAGCCTTCCGCCGCGATCCCAACATCAAGTCAACATAATCCGCTCCCCCAAGCACCGGCCCTTCCGCATCCCTCCCCCTATTCTTGAACACCTTAACCTTCGCGACAGACCTCTTTTTCTGGCCTTGTACGGAAACAGCGATAGCTGCTTGTTTAGTAGAAGGCGCCCGGGGCCCAGAGGCTGAGCCAGTGGAGCTTTTCTTTTGCTACATGGAACACGAACGATCGCACCTTGAGTACTTCAGCACCATTCAGGATGATTCTAAAGAGACATACCGATCTTTTATGTAATTTTGCGCTGCGTCCCATTTTTGATGAGTTTAAATCATGAGAGGTGTCTGTAAACCAGCTGTGGCGCTGGGTAGGATGACTTCCCTTTTTGGTAAGCGTATGAATTGTGGCCCTCTCTTCTTGTTGGAAGATTAATAACTCTACTGATGAATAAAGCAACATGGCGAAGTTAAAGCATGCCGGCTCATTACTGCGAGGTCGTTCAATCGAAATACGTTGTTACGATAATTCTATCCATTGACAGGCTGGTCTTTTCAAGGTCTCCCGCTCAGAACTCTCGCTGAGTACGTTTGCGATACATTCGTATCTCCATATACTCGGACGATCATTACAAGACCGACCTTCATATATCAGACGTCAAAAGACACCTACCCTTTCTAACCTTACGCGCACCATCCCACACCGGCACAAGCTCAGAACTAGTATCGACCACCTTAACGAGCCAATGCAGCACACGCGCGATTTTGAGCTCAAACATAAACCACCAATCAATCCTGAACCCCCAAAGCCCAGATCCATGCCCTCTAATACGCAACAGTAAATGAAAATGAGACAGAGAACAACACAAACACCGCGAGTCCGTCGTGAGTATGATGCACATATGTACAGTGAGAGAGGATAGCAGGGAGGGCAGAGCAGAGCACGGGCTGGAGTGGGTGGGGCAGGCGGGTATGTAACCAGTGCGCTCATAGCTCGATCATGTTGAGGTTTCCCGAGAGCAATCCTGCAGACGCGTATATATCAGCAACGTGCTCTGTCCAGCAATGCCATAGACGTACGGTTCTCGAGTATACATCCATCCGGGATATGGATGCTCTGTCCTTCGTTCGCAACGACTACATCGCACACAACACTCAGCCAACATCTACTCATACGCGAGGCGACACGCACTGATGACTGTCCCACGCAGGGTGACGTTCCGCCCAAAGTAAACATCGCCCGTCACGGTTAGGTGGTCCAGCTCGATGATCTTCGGGATCTTCTTGAATCGCTTCTGGAACTGCGCAATCTACGCATCACACCGACCACCATCAGCGCCCATCCCAACCATCCACGTCGCATATACGCACCTTCTTGAAGTGATCGCCCAGCTTGATCACAGGCGTCGTCTCAAACATCCTCTGTTCGTTAATCACCAGCTGACCATGCTGCAACGAATAGATGTCGCTCTTGATAAGGAGCAAGTCCGAACAGCTCTTCACAGGCAAGAAACGCGAGCGCGGTACGTTGACGCCGTGCGCATTCCGGAAGTGCTTGATCGCCGCACCCAAAGCCGTCTCGAGCTGGATCACCGCCTGCCCGTCCTCTGTCGTCTTCGGGTTCACGATGATGTCGAGCTCCATCTCGCCCTTATCCATGATCTCCTTCAGCGCTGAAAGACACGAGGACAGCATCAGTTGGGCGCGGAGAGTGGTGAGATGCGAGACAAACCCTTGAGGTTGAGCCAAATGTTGTTCGTGTTGAAGATCTTGAACTTGCGCACAGATTTGAAGTCCTCGACGTGCTCCGACGGCACCTGCGCAATCTCGAGCAGCTGGATATTGCCCTCGTAGTCAATGAGCGTTCCACCCTGATGAAGCGGAAGTAAGCGTCAGACAAGACCCGAGGACGGAGACAAGTACCGACCTTGACGTCGGCCTTCGTCTTGTCTGTGACCTCCATAAGGAAGTCTGCTTGTGAATCGATCATGTGCTGCAAGATGTTCTCATCAACGCTGTCGACTGCACATCAGCACACTTTCGGCACCATGACCTATGTCGGCCACTCACACAGCGCCCAAGTTATCCGAGTTGGACACAAAGAGGTACTCCTTGCCCTCCGCCAGCAGCTGGTCGAGCACACCGCTCTGGTACAACGCATTGTACAGATCACCGTGGCCGGGCGGATACCACTGCTTCTTGTCGTCATCCGCGGTCTTGGGGCACGGAAGGAGCGTCTCCTTGTAGATGCGCGGATAGCGGCTCTGGTTGAACGTCGTGATGCGCAGCTGCTGGTTTGCGTACTTCTTAATGATTCGCAGCGTGTCCTCGTGCGTGTTGAAGGAGGTCATGAGGATCATGGGCACGTCGACGCGATGTGTCGTGTTCAGGTGCTCAATCTGCCGCACGGTCAGGTCGAGGAACGTCATGTCGTCCTTGACTTCGAGTGCAGACTTGGCACCGGTCATCCCTTTCCATACGTCAGACGGAAGCGACTTTTGAATCCATGCCTACATACCCATGGAAGTACCGAGACCGCCATTGACCTTGAGCACAGCAAGCTTGTTGAGGTTTGAGATGTCGGCTTTCTCAGGTAGCTTGGAGTACGGGACGATCTGATCTTCTGCAGGCGATTTGATTTTGTCCCAGTCACTATATGCGCATGAATCAGCATCAGATCATAGATCGGTGCGGGAGGGCGGGATATCCCAATCAGGCGAACGCCCACAACACGTCCACAACGCGCCCGACGCGTTTCAATCCGGGCGATCAGACACGATCTGCACGATGCAGAGGCGCTGCTAGCATGCCGGGACGCATATATGCGCCTTTGCTTCCATGCATCAGATAACGCGATCGAGACTCACAGTTCCTGGCTGCGCGCGCGTTGGGAGAGGTAGCGGGTAAAGAGGTAAAAGAAGGACTGCATCTCGGTGTCGAAGGCACGCTTGGTGTCTGGGTCCTTGACGGACTTGACGAGGTTGCTGATCTCGTTGCGCATGGCCTTTGCGGCGACGCCGGTGGTAGCGGTCTTGAAGTCGATGTGGCTGGCGCCGCGGGTGCGGGCACTGAAGGAATCGCTCTTGGGCATGAGGGAGTCGGAAGGCATGTTGGACACAGGCGACGGCTGGTTGAGATAGACGGGGACGGTGGAGATGAGGAAGGGAGGAGGAGGGGGAGCGGAAAGAGTGAGAGCCGCACGGGGCTTGTGATGACGCTTATATGCGTGGAGGGGGTCAACCACATCCGGATATGGGACTGGGACGGAGGACGTCGCACTCGTTTCCGGCTCCTCGCTGATGGGCTCGCAGATCGGTTCCAGCTGTGAGAAGCTCCGCGCCGTCGGCAGCGTGCTCGCCAGCGACAGCCACGCAATGGGCGACGACGGTTGCGAGTGCCATCCGTGCGCATGCTGCGACGACCCCGTTGCGATTCTGTGCGGCCACGACGACGTTCGACCGGGGCGCGCCAGCCGCTGCGGCTCTTCTGCGAGCTGTGAGCACGAGCAACGTGCGTGCATGTCGGGCAGCAGCAGCACATGTTGGATCGTCGTTCGGGCGTGCCGGGCTTATGTACCTCCTCCCATGTTGGCGCTATCGCATTCTCCTCGCCTAGACCCAACAGCGCTATCCCTCCACGTTCGCCACTGTCAGCAGCCTTCTTCCGCCGTTTCTCCTCCGCGTCCTGGTACCTGCCTGCTAGCACCCGCCCAGTGTCCATGCTGCTTCGCTGAAAGCTGCCCGTCGTTCGGCACCAGCGCTGCAGCGGCGGCGGCAACGCGGAGGCTAATCGCAGCTCGCCACGTTAGCGTTGCCTCCGAGCTATACATAGGCCCGCGCTCCTCGTCCAACGTTCCTACTCGTCCCAACATCACACCGCCCGCGTCCGCGAGCAATCTCGCTGCCGACGCTTGCAAGTGCTTGCTTCCTGCTTATCGCAATCCATAGCCAGAAGCCGTGGACGTTCTAATACAGCTTCCTAGGATGATGACTGAATTGGGTCCCCCGCTAACGCCGTTGAGTGCACGGCCTGTCACGCCCGCCCTGACCCTCGATCTTTGATCTCGTCGCCCTCGCCGGGGACGGACGATCTAACATCCGTGACAGAGGCCTCCCTCACGTCCGTATGGACCTGCTATTCTGTGCCTCTTGGCCGTACCTGTGCGGTGATACAATCCAGGACGAATGCAGTCGCTTCCGGTGAGCACCCTTGTCTCGGCTTCTCCTGCGCGAGCCTCCTCCGTAGTGCGTCCGAGGGCGAAGTGGCGAACATAAAGCTCGCCTTTCCTCTCCTCCCGTACGGACCACCCGCTGTACCCCGTGAGTAGGTTCATTCAAAGAACCACGTCTTCCGGCCCGTATGATCCTCGATAACCACGGAATACCAGGGAATGGTGCATGTGCGATGGACGATAGAGCGACGAAGAATGAGGGGTCCAGGGACGATCCCGAAAAAGGACCGGATCGGATTGCATGGCTCGTGATCAAGCTCAAGATTGACATGAAGAGACGGAAACGAGGCCGAAGGTTGTTGATCAGCGCCCATCATAGACTTCACGGTGGTTGGTGATTTCCGATTTATCATTTGTCTCTCTTATATATAGCTCTCTTCGTGACGATCGCCACATTGACACATCCAGCGCCTTCGCAATTCAGTACTCATGATCCTTCTTTTGCAGGACAGAGTCAGCTCTATCTCCCGTTGCGTGCCTCTACAGCGCCTTCGAGGCATGCAACATGTGCTTCACGCTCAAACATCTCCTAGTGCTGCTCAAGCTGCCAAAGTGTCACCGCGCCATCACTTGCACTTTTTAGCGTTCTCACCATCTCGCCGACGACATCGACGTGCTCTCGATGCTCAGAGCGATGTCTTTCGAGCCATCCGGGAGTCGAATGGCTCGGTGGCATGTCTTAGCATCGCATCAGGGCACGAAAGGGACGCATATATGTATGCGGTGCATTCGGCACCCGCATGGCCGACCGTCATTCTCAGTCCTGTCCTTTCTACGTTATAGATCAGGACGGCTATGTCGACATTTGGAGATTCGGCCCTCGGCTGATCATGCACGCTTTGTCAGGTATGCCTCGTACCTTCTCCGGTTCGTGCTGACTTTGGCTCGATTGGTACTAGTCCCAACTCTCAGTTCAACGGGGACTAGGCAGCCATCCGTGCTTCTTCTCGAGGCTAACTGATTCCTCATTATGTGCATTCGCTATCGCGGCCGCATCCATGGCCAGACAACTCCACTCGGCTGACTTCAGCACGTCCACGTTTTGCAGACCTGGGCCGCACGCGTACGTCGATGGTCGCCTTCCGTAGCTACGCGAGTCCGCAGCATCATAGAGCATCACGCATCGTGATTCGTTGCGAGACGACGTGCCGATCCGAGGAGCGGACGTAGGCTAATTGACAGTGATCTATACATATGTGCGTATCTTGTCTGCCCGGTACGTGGATGGCTCCGGGGGATGGTGCCGCAGCGGACAAGTTCCGAGAAGGTTTTGTGCGGTGCAGTGCGGTGCAGTGCAATGTCTTCGCCACTGCCAGCTCGGGCATCCTTTCCTGCCTTTTGCTCGTCGGAATGCCTATTCCCAACGTTGCAACCCCTTTATGCATTGCAAGATTGCTCAGCGCTCAGCGCTCACGGCCAAAGCCTCCCATCGCGTTCGTATCATATTATCTTTGCTCTCGTATTCGTGCTGGATATCGAATGCAAGACGGGAACGCGCAGTCAATCTTAGTAGATCTGAACATTCGGCTCATAAAACTCAACTTTCTCCACATACCGCTGAACAAACAGCCAGGGTGTTTCGTCGCTTTTACTTCTTGCAATGCGTCCCAATGTGGCATGCCGACCACTTGTCGCGATAGGCGGTGCTGATCGCTACGAGTATAACAGTTGTTCGTGTACTCGCCACGTCTCCTCTGCTCGGTCTTCAATATCGTGGTCGAAAACATATGAGACTGGGCCATCATTCTATTCCTGTGCGTGGACGTCTCAAGAGGTTATGGCCCCTAGCAGAAGTACGGGTACCCGCCCCTCCAAATCCTTTCTTCCATGGGTTGTTTCCAGAACTCTTCAGGAGCAGTGCGAAGTCAACAAAATGGCCGCCGCTATCATAGTATATATGTACATTCAATATGTCTGATGCACATATAAACTTGGGGCTTGATAATACTCAAGGTTCAGTGATAGCTTTCGGGGAGGCTTCCAAGCTTTACTAGATATTGACAAGATTTCGAAGTATATGATGCACGCCGACGAAAGAAATACTGAATTTCTCAGTAGTGCTTCCTACAGCCTGGGACCTTACAGCGCGAGCTGATAAATTTCAATTCCCTCCACCCAGTTCGCTCCGCCAGTCTCGCCTTGTTTTCGAGGCGTGTTTTTTCACCTACAACGGATGGAGATGAAGTCGCCGTGATGTCTCGGACACATAAGATACTCACCATCTCATGGACCTTCAGAGCATGTTGACCTACGAACAAATGGAAGCTCAACGTCAACGGAAGCTGGTAGAGAATGTCTCGTGTGCATCATACCGCTGTCATCATTGTACTCCATCGTTGCATGCAAATCCAGCTGGACGATCTGAGCGGGTTTATATCGCATGAAGGGATAGGAATCTTACCGGGTTATCCGTATCAGGAGTGAGCAGGAGGCCGTAGAGAATCGCAAGATGACGCGGGTCACCGTGGGTCAGCACTCAGCTCACTTCAACATGACGACCTGCAGCCAGAAAATGTTCACCTCATTGTCATGTCGACAAGCCAGCCTCTGTCCAATGCAGCATGGCACACTTTCCCATGACGATTGATCACCTGTACCTGGCAGGGTGATTCATCATACCCTGCCCTCACAGCCAACAGTGTATTATATCAATTCCTACAGCCGTAGCATTGTGGTATGCATCGTTTCGCTCTGATTATAGCAGCTGATGATGCATCATCTGCTTTGTATTACAGTTACTTGCGCCGGCCTCCTCCCTCGCGTCATGATGCATCGCATGATCCTTGCATGTGATTGATCAACCCACGCATCGGCCTCCCTCCGTGATCCGGCGTGCTCTGATCCTCAGGAAGCCTTGCGCTGCGCCATCATCCCCACATGGTTCTGCCATCATCCCCGCACGGAGCCCCGCCCTGCTGTCATCACCCCCGCTCTTCCTGTATAACGTCTCTTTCCCGCCCCCGGCAGTCAGCGCTTCGGACTACTTCACAACTCGGCTCCTTCCATCATCCCGTTCTTCCATAACTGGTATCTCCATGTGCGCTTTCGCTAGCTTCCTCATCATTCGTTCTGTTGTTCCATAACTGGTATTTTATGCACTCTCAACTCC